>NC_140363.1:1050000-1065000 GCF_054491055.1 Hypomesus nipponensis | reverse complement strand
AGCTGGTGCAGTGACTGTCTACCAGAGACTGTGTTGATGGGAGGCAGTCTGTCCTCTCTCGGGATGGGCCTGGTGGCTTTTTTCAGAGAGGTCTCGGGGTTCAGCCAAGCTTCCTCATTCTGCTTGTGCATCTGCTTCAGGTCAGCTAGACAGGCAAAGTACAGTCAGACACTATACACAGAAATATCTGCCATCAACTGAAGTCCAGTCAACCTATGCAATCCTGTAGGGTGAGCCAACATGGAATGTAAGTGAACCATGCTACAACGTACTAATGAGGTCCCCTTGGGTGTCTCTGAGGGGTGCGCCGCACCCTCCCCGGCCCCATGGGTCATAGTGTCTTATTTCGGCCTCCAGCTTGGCCTCAGCCCGGTCCCTCTCTGCCTTCTCCAGCCTCCGGCGCTCCTGCTTCTCCTGGATCTGCAGGGATTCAAGGTTAAAAAATAATTTGGTGAGGAATACTGACTCGCCTGGAACTACATGTACCAGAGGTTTGAGGATAGACACAGTCAGCGTACACTATGACATCATCATGAACATGAGACTTTCAACTTGCACAACTCAAATAATTAGTCCTTTGTGAATAAAGATGGTCTTGTATTTACCTTTATCAGGTTATAAAAGCATAATGATTATTTCATTATGAAACAGAGTCGCTAAAGGCTCTAAATGGGAAGGATCCCCTTTGTTAATTAAAGTAACGTATAAAAAACACAAATCTACTGTGATGTACAACTGCTCTGTTTCATCTGACCAAAAGGCTACCTACTCCCTTTTCTCTACCCTTTCTGTTAAAAACCTTACATGCCACCCTCACAAGGTCCGCCTTGAAATTTCAGTCTCCATATCTCAATTTGAACCACAACACATCAAAGTTGATGAAGAACATTCCATGTTCTACAGTTCAGTCCACATTATGGTGAGTTTGTTCTTTCAATCCCGAAACATTATCTATGAGCAGAACTAATTGCATTTGGTGTATTTTGGTACTGATTTCCAACTGATAGAGCTGGGGGGGGGGGGAGGAGGTCACCTGCTGTTCCAGTTCCTCCTGGTATGTTGGCGCCCTCCGCTCATCAGGCTCCACCCTTCCCAGTCTGGTGGTCCTGCTCTCTCTATAGGGAGGTCCACCCTCCTCAGCCCAGGGACCCCTGCCCTCGGCCAGGTGGTGCCCCCAGTGCGCCCCTGTCTGCTGGTTAGCCAACAAACTCCTGGAAGTGTCGCTGGTCTGGACATGATCAGAACCTGCAAAGATGAAATATATTAAAACCATGTGTATTCCACGCACATTAATGTATGTGTTATCTGCAATGTGCCAGCTGGTGCAGTGACTGTCTACCTGAGACTGCGTTGATAGGAGGCAGTCTGTCCTCTCTCCGGTTGGGCCTGGTGACATTGGCTTTTCTCTGAGAGGTCTCGGGGTTTAGCCAAGCTTCCTCATTCTGCCTGTGCATCTGCTTCAGGTCAGCTAGACAGGCAAATCATAAGAAGTGTTTCAAATACAAGATTCCAAAGTAAAAATCAGCAGACCAGCAAACATTTTTACCCCTGACTTCAAAACTGTTTAAAATGTGGCCCTCTACAAAGTGACTATATCAAATCATGTTATTTGTATAGCCCTTCTTACAAACAATGTCACAGAGGGCTTCACAGATCAGATGAGCAAGTATACATATATGGGGATGAGCCTGTATCTCTCATCAATTTAACACAGATCCACTTATGCAATCCTGAAAGGTGAGCCAACAATGAAGGTAAGTGAACCATGCTACAACGTACTTATGAGGTCCCCTTGGGTGTCTCTGAGGGGTGCGCCGCACCCTCCCCGGCCCCATGGGTTGTAGTTTTTTATTTCGGCCTCCAGCTTGGCCTCGGCCCGGTCCCTCTCTGCCTTCTCCAGCCTCCGGCGCTCCTGCTTCTCATGGATCTGCAGGGATTCAAGGTTATGAAGGAATTTGGTGAGAAATACTGACTCGCCTGGAACTACATGTACCAGAGGTTTGAGGATAGACACAGTCAGCGTACACTATGACAATGACATCATCATGAACATGAGACTTTCAACTTGCACAACTAGAATAATTTGTCCTTTGTGAATAAAGATGGTCTTGTATTTACCTTTATCAGGTTATAAAAGCATAATGATTATTTCATTATGAAACAGAGTCGCTAAAGGCTCTAAATGGGAAGGATCCCCTTTGGGAATTAAAGTAACGTCTAAAAAACACAAATCTACTTTGATGTACAACTGCTCTGTTTCATCTGACCAAAAGGCTACTTACTCCCTTTTCTCTACCCTTTCTGTCAAAAACCTTACATGCCACCATCACAAGGTCCACCTTGAAATTTCAGTCTCCACATCTCAATTTTAACCACAACATCTCAAAGTTGATGAAGAACATTCCATGTTCTACAGTTCAGTCCACATTATGGTGAGTTTGTTCTTTCAATCCCGAAAAATTATCTATGAGCAGAACTTATTGCATTTGGTGTATTTTGGTACTGATTTCCAACTGATAGAGGTGGGGGGGGGGGGGGGAGGAGGTCACCTGCTGTTCCAGTTCCTCCTGGTATGTTGGCGCCCTCCGCTCATCAGGCTCCACCCTTCCCAGTCTGGTGGTCCTGCTCTCTCTATAGGGGGGTCCACCCTCCTCAGCCCAGGGACCCCTGCCCTCGGCCAGGTGGTGCCCCCAGTGCGCCCCTGTCTGCTGGTTAGCCAACAAACTCCTGGAAGTGTCGCTGGTCTGGACATGATCAGAACCTGCAAAGATGAAATATATTAAAACCATGTGTATTCCACGCACATTAATGTATGTGTTATCTGCAATGTGCCAGCTGGTGCAGTGACTGTCTACCTGAGACTGCGTTGATAGGAGGCAGTCTGTCCTCTCTCCGGTTGGGCCTGGTGACATTGGCTTTTCTCTGAGAGGTCTCGGGGTTTAGCCAAGCTTCCTCATTCTGCCTGTGCATCTGCTTCAGGTCAGCTAGACAGGCAAATCATAAGAAGTGTTTCAAATACAAGATTCCAAAGTAAAAATCAGCAGACCAGCAAACATTTTTACCCCTGACTTCAAAACTGTTTAAAATGTGGCCCTCTACAAAGTGACTATATCAAATCATGTTATTTGTATAGCCCTTCTTACAAACAATGTCACAGAGGGCTTCACAGATCAGATGAGCAAGTATACATATATGGGGATGAGCCTGTATCTCTCATCAATTTAACACAGATCCACTTATGCAATCCTGAAAGGTGAGCCAACAATGAAGGTAAGTGAACCATGCTACAACGTACTTATGAGGTCCCCTTGGGTGTCTCTGAGGGGTGCGCCGCACCCTCCCCGGCCCCATGGGTTGTAGTTTTTTATTTCGGCCTCCAGCTTGGCCTCGGCCCGGTCCCTCTCTGCCTTCTCCAGCCTCCGGCGCTCCTGCTTCTCATGGATCTGCAGGGATTCAAGGTTATGAAGGAATTTGGTGAGAAATACTGACTCGCCTGGAACTACATGTACCAGAGGTTTGAGGATAGACACAGTCAGCGTACACTATGACAATGACATCATCATGAACATGAGACTTTCAACTTGCACAACTAGAATAATTTGTCCTTTGTGAATAAAGATGGTCTTGTATTTACCTTTATCAGGTTATAAAAGCATAATGATTATTTCATTATGAAACAGAGTCGCTAAAGGCTCTAAATGGGAAGGATCCCCTTTGGGAATTAAAGTAACGTCTAAAAAACACAAATCTACTTTGATGTACAACTGCTCTGTTTCATCTGACCAAAAGGCTACTTACTCCCTTTTCTCTACCCTTTCTGTCAAAAACCTTACATGCCACCATCACAAGGTCCACCTTGAAATTTCAGTCTCCACATCTCAATTTTAACCACAACATCTCAAAGTTGATGAAGAACATTCCATGTTCTACAGTTCAGTCCACATTATGGTGAGTTTGTTCTTTCAATCCCGAAAAATTATCTATGAGCAGAACTTATTGCATTTGGTGTATTTTGGTACTGATTTCCAACTGATAGAGGTGGGGGGGGGGGGGGGAGGAGGTCACCTGCTGTTCCAGTTCCTCCTGGTATGTTGGCGCCCTCCGCTCATCAGGCTCCACCCTTCCCAGTCTGGTGGTCCTGCTCTCTCTATAGGGGGGTCCACCCTCCTCAGCCCAGGGACCCCTGCCCTCGGCCAGGTGGTGCCCCCAGTGCGCCCCTGTCTGCTGGTTAGCCAACAAACTCCTGGAAGTGTCGCTGGTCTGGACATGATCAGAACCTGCAAAGATGAAATATATTAAAACCATGTGTATTCCACGCACATTAATGTATGTGTTATCTGCAATGTGCCAGCTGGTGCAGTGACTGTCTACCTGAGACTGCGTTGATAGGAGGCAGTCTGTCCTCTCTCCGGTTGGGCCTGGTGACATTGGCTTTTCTCTGAGAGGTCTCGGGGTTTAGCCAAGCTTCCTCATTCTGCCTGTGCATCTGCTTCAGGTCAGCTAGACAGGCAAATCATAAGAAGTGTTTCAAATACAAGATTCCAAAGTAAAAATCAGCAGACCAGCAAACATTTTTACCCCTGACTTCAAAACTGTTTAAAATGTGGCCCTCTACAAAGTGACTATATCAAATCATGTTATTTGTATAGCCCTTCTTACAAACAATGTCACAGAGGGCTTCACAGATCAGATGAGCAAGTATACATATATGGGGATGAGCCTGTATCTCTCATCAATTTAACACAGATCCACTTATGCAATCCTGAAAGGTGAGCCAACAATGAAGGTAAGTGAACCATGCTACAACGTACTTATGAGGTCCCCTTGGGTGTCTCTGAGGGGTGCGCCGCACCCTCCCCGGCCCCATGGGTTGTAGTTTTTTATTTCGGCCTCCAGCTTGGCCTCGGCCCGGTCCCTCTCTGCCTTCTCCAGCCTCCGGCGCTCCTGCTTCTCATGGATCTGCAGGGATTCAAGGTTATGAAGGAATTTGGTGAGAAATACTGACTCGCCTGGAACTACATGTACCAGAGGTTTGAGGATAGACACAGTCAGCGTACACTATGACAATGACATCATCATGAACATGAGACTTTCAACTTGCACAACTAGAATAATTTGTCCTTTGTGAATAAAGATGGTCTTGTATTTACCTTTATCAGGTTATAAAAGCATAATGATTATTTCATTATGAAACAGAGTCGCTAAAGGCTCTAAATGGGAAGGATCCCCTTTGGGAATTAAAGTAACGTCTAAAAAACACAAATCTACTTTGATGTACAACTGCTCTGTTTCATCTGACCAAAAGGCTACTTACTCCCTTTTCTCTACCCTTTCTGTCAAAAACCTTACATGCCACCATCACAAGGTCCACCTTGAAATTTCAGTCTCCACATCTCAATTTTAACCACAACATCTCAAAGTTGATGAAGAACATTCCATGTTCTACAGTTCAGTCCACATTATGGTGAGTTTGTTCTTTCAATCCCGAAAAATTATCTATGAGCAGAACTTATTGCATTTGGTGTATTTTGGTACTGATTTCCAACTGATAGAGGTGGGGGGGGGGGGGGAGGAGGTCACCTGCTGTTCCAGTTCCTCCTGGTATGTTGGCGCCCTCCGCTCATCAGGCTCCACCCTTCCCAGTCTGGTGGTCCTGCTCTCTCTATAGGGGGGTCCACCCTCCTCAGCCCAGGGACCCCTGCCCTCGGCCAGGTGGTGCCCCCAGTGCGCCCCTGTCTGCTGGTTAGCCAACAAACTCCTGGAAGTGTCGCTGGTCTGGACATGATCAGAACCTGCAAAGATGAAATATATTAAAACCATGTGTATTCCACGCACATTAATGTATGTGTTATCTGCAATGTGCCAGCTGGTGCAGTGACTGTCTACCTGAGACTGCGTTGATAGGAGGCAGTCTGTCCTCTCTCCGGTTGGGCCTGGTGACATTGGCTTTTCTCTGAGAGGTCTCGGGGTTTAGCCAAGCTTCCTCATTCTGCCTGTGCATCTGCTTCAGGTCAGCTAGACAGGCAAATCATAAGAAGTGTTTCAAATACAAGATTCCAAAGTAAAAATCAGCAGACCAGCAAACATTTTTACCCCTGACTTCAAAACTGTTTAAAATGTGGCCCTCTACAAAGTGACTATATCAAATCATGTTATTTGTATAGCCCTTCTTACAAACAATGTCACAGAGGGCTTCACAGATCAGATGAGCAAGTATACATATATGGGGATGAGCCTGTATCTCTCATCAATTTAACACAGATCCACTTATGCAATCCTGAAAGGTGAGCCAACAATGAAGGTAAGTGAACCATGCTACAACGTACTTATGAGGTCCCCTCAGGTGTCTCTGAGGGGTGCGCCGCACCCTCCCCGGCCCCATGGGTTGTAGTTTTTTATTTCGGCCTCCAGCTTGGCCTCGGCCCGGTCCCTCTCTGCCTTCTCCAGCCTCCGGCGCTCCTGCTTCTCATGGATCTGCAGGGATTCAAGGTTATGAAGGAATTTGGTGAGAAATACTGACTCGCCTGGAACTACATGTACCAGAGGTTTGAGGATAGACACAGTCAGCGTACACTATGACAATGACATCATCATGAACATGAGACTTTCAACTTGCACAACTAGAATAATTTGTCCTTTGTGAATAAAGATGGTCTTGTATTTACCTTTATCAGGTTATAAAAGCATAATGATTATTTCATTATGAAACAGAGTCGCTAAAGGCTCTAAATGGGAAGGATCCCCTTTGGGAATTAAAGTAACGTCTAAAAAACACAAATCTACTTTGATGTACAACTGCTCTGTTTCATCTGACCAAAAGGCTACTTACTCCCTTTTCTCTACCCTTTCTGTCAAAAACCTTACATGCCACCATCACAAGGTCCACCTTGAAATTTCAGTCTCCACATCTCAATTTTAACCACAACATCTCAAAGTTGATGAAGAACATTCCATGTTCTACAGTTCAGTCCACATTATGGTGAGTTTGTTCTTTCAATCCCGAAAAATTATCTATGAGCAGAACTTATTGCATTTGGTGTATTTTGGTACTGATTTCCAACTGATAGAGGTGGGGGGGGGGGGGAGGAGGTCACCTGCTGTTCCAGTTCCTCCTGGTATGTTGGCGCCCTCCGCTCATCAGGCTCCACCCTTCCCAGTCTGGTGGTCCTGCTCTCTCTATAGGGGGGTCCACCCTCCTCAGCCCAGGGACCCCTGCCCTCGGCCAGGTGGTGCCCCCAGTGCGCCCCTGTCTGCTGGTTAGCCAACAAACTCCTGGAAGTGTCGCTGGTCTGGACATGATCAGAACCTGCAAAGATGAAATATATTAAAACCATGTGTATTCCACGCACATTAATGTATGTGTTATCTGCAATGTGCCAGCTGGTGCAGTGACTGTCTACCTGAGACTGCGTTGATAGGAGGCAGTCTGTCCTCTCTCCGGTTGGGCCTGGTGACATTGGCTTTTCTCTGAGAGGTCTCGGGGTTTAGCCAAGCTTCCTCATTCTGCCTGTGCATCTGCTTCAGGTCAGCTAGACAGGCAAATCATAAGAAGTGTTTCAAATACAAGATTCCAAAGTAAAAATCAGCAGACCAGCAAACATTTTTACCCCTGACTTCAAAACTGTTTAAAATGTGGCCCTCTACAAAGTGACTATATCAAATCATGTTATTTGTATAGCCCTTCTTACAAACAATGTCACAGAGGGCTTCACAGATCAGATGAGCAAGTATACATATATGGGGATGAGCCTGTATCTCTCATCAATTTAACACAGATCCACTTATGCAATCCTGAAAGGTGAGCCAACAATGAAGGTAAGTGAACCATGCTACAACGTACTTATGAGGTCCCCTTGGGTGTCTCTGAGGGGTGCGCCGCACCCTCCCCGGCCCCATGGGTTGTAGTTTTTTATTTCGGCCTCCAGCTTGGCCTCGGCCCGGTCCCTCTCTGCCTTCTCCAGCCTCCGGCGCTCCTGCTTCTCATGGATCTGCAGGGATTCAAGGTTATGAAGGAATTTGGTGAGAAATACTGACTCGCCTGGAACTACATGTACCAGAGGTTTGAGGATAGACACAGTCAGCGTACACTATGACAATGACATCATCATGAACATGAGACTTTCAACTTGCACAACTAGAATAATTTGTCCTTTGTGAATAAAGATGGTCTTGTATTTACCTTTATCAGGTTATAAAAGCATAATGATTATTTCATTATGAAACAGAGTCGCTAAAGGCTCTAAATGGGAAGGATCCCCTTTGGGAATTAAAGTAACGTCTAAAAAACACAAATCTACTTTGATGTACAACTGCTCTGTTTCATCTGACCAAAAGGCTACTTACTCCCTTTTCTCTACCCTTTCTGTCAAAAACCTTACATGCCACCATCACAAGGTCCACCTTGAAATTTCAGTCTCCACATCTCAATTTTAACCACAACATCTCAAAGTTGATGAAGAACATTCCATGTTCTACAGTTCAGTCCACATTATGGTGAGTTTGTTCTTTCAATCCCGAAAAATTATCTATGAGCAGAACTTATTGCATTTGGTGTATTTTGGTACTGATTTCCAACTGATAGAGGTGGGGGGAGGAGGTCACCTGCTGTTCCAGTTCCTCCTGGTATGTTGGCGCCCTCCGCTCATCAGGCTCCACCCTTCCCAGTCTGGTGGTCCTGCTCTCTCTATAGGGGGGTCCACCCTCCTCAGCCCAGGGACCCCTGCCCTCGGCCAGGTGGTGCCCCCAGTGCGCCCCTGTCTGCTGGTTAGCCAACAAACTCCTGGAAGTGTCGCTGGTCTGGACATGATCAGAACCTGCAAAGATGAAATATATTAAAACCATGTGTATTCCACGCACATTAATGTATGTGTTATCTGCAATGTGCCAGCTGGTGCAGTGACTGTCTACCTGAGACTGCGTTGATAGGAGGCAGTCTGTCCTCTCTCCGGTTGGGCCTGGTGACATTGGCTTTTCTCTGAGAGGTCTCGGGGTTTAGCCAAGCTTCCTCATTCTGCCTGTGCATCTGCTTCAGGTCAGCTTGACAGGCAAATCATAAGAAGTGTTTCAAATACAAGATTCCAAAGTAAAAATCAGCAGACCAGCAAACATTTTTACCCCTGACTTCAAAACTGTTTAAAATGTGGCCCTCTACAAAGTGACTATATCAAATCATGTTATTTGTATAGCCCTTCTTACAAACAATGTCACAGAGGGCTTCACAGATCAGATGAGCAAGTATACATATATGGGGATGAGCCTGTATCTCTCATCAATTTAACACAGATCCACTTATGCAATCCTGAAAGGTGAGCCAACAATGAAGGTAAGTGAACCATGCTACAACGTACTTATGAGGTCCCCTTGGGTGTCTCTGAGGGGTGCGCCGCACCCTCCCCGGCCCCATGGGTTGTAGTTTTTTATTTCGGCCTCCAGCTTGGCCTCGGCCCGGTCCCTCTCTGCCTTCTCCAGCCTCCGGCGCTCCTGCTTCTCATGGATCTGCAGGGATTCAAGGTTATGAAGGAATTTGGTGAGAAATACTGACTCGCCTGGAACTACATGTACCAGAGGTTTGAGGATAGACACAGTCAGCGTACACTATGACAATGACATCATCATGAACATGAGACTTTCAACTTGCACAACTAGAATAATTTGTCCTTTGTGAATAAAGATGGTCTTGTATTTACCTTTATCAGGTTATAAAAGCATAATGATTATTTCATTATGAAACAGAGTCGCTAAAGGCTCTAAATGGGAAGGATCCCCTTTGGGAATTAAAGTAACGTCTAAAAAACACAAATCTACTTTGATGTACAACTGCTCTGTTTCATCTGACCAAAAGGCTACTTACTCCCTTTTCTCTACCCTTTCTGTCAAAAACCTTACATGCCACCATCACAAGGTCCACCTTGAAATTTCAGTCTCCACATCTCAATTTTAACCACAACATCTCAAAGTTGATGAAGAACATTCCATGTTCTACAGTTCAGTCCACATTATGGTGAGTTTGTTCTTTCAATCCCGAAAAATTATCTATGAGCAGAACTTATTGCATTTGGTGTATTTTGGTACTGATTTCCAACTGATAGAGGTGGGGGGGGGGGAGGAGGTCACCTGCTGTTCCAGTTCCTCCTGGTATGTTGGCGCCCTCCGCTCATCAGGCTCCACCCTTCCCAGTCTGGTGGTCCTGCTCTCTCTATAGGGGGGGCCACCCTCCTCAGCCCAGGGACCCCTGCCCTCGGCCAGGTGGTGCCCCCAGTGCGCCCCTGTCTGCTGGTTAGCCAACACACTCCTGGAAGTGTCGCTGGTCTGGACATGATCAGAACCTGCAAAGATGAAATATATTAAAACCATGTGTATTCCACGCACATTAATGTATGTGTTATCTGCAATGTGCCAGCTGGTGCAGTGACTGTCTACCTGAGACTGCGTTGATAGGAGGCAGTCTGTCCTCTCTCCGGTTGGGCCTGGTGACATTGGCTTTTCTCTGAGAGGTCTCGGGGTTTAGCCAAGCTTCCTCATTCTGCCTGTGCATCTGCTTCAGGTCAGCTAGACAGGCAAATCATAAGAAGTGTTTCAAATACAAGATTCCAAAGTAAAAATCAGCAGACCAGCAAACATTTTTACCCCTGACTTCAAAACTGTTTAAAATGTGGCCCTCTACAAAGTGACTATATCAAATCATGTTATTTGTATAGCCCTTCTTACAAACAATGTCACAGAGGGCTTCACAGATCAGATGAGCAAGTATACATATATGGGGATGAGCCTGTATCTCTCATCAATTTAACACAGATCCACTTATGCAATCCTGAAAGGTGAGCCAACAATGAAGGTAAGTGAACCATGCTACAACGTACTTATGAGGTCCCCTTGGGTGTCTCTGAGGGGTGCGCCGCACCCTCCCCGGCCCCATGGGTTGTAGTTTTTTATTTCGGCCTCCAGCTTGGCCTCGGCCCGGTCCCTCTCTGCCTTCTCCAGCCTCCGGCGCTCCTGCTTCTCATGGATCTGCAGGGATTCAAGGTTATGAAGGAATTTGGTGAGAAATACTGACTCGCCTGGAACTACATGTACCAGAGGTTTGAGGATAGACACAGTCAGCGTACACTATGACAATGACATCATCATGAACATGAGACTTTCAACTTGCACAACTAGAATAATTTGTCCTTTGTGAATAAAGATGGTCTTGTATTTACCTTTATCAGGTTATAAAAGCATAATGATTATTTCATTATGAAACAGAGTCGCTAAAGGCTCTAAATGGGAAGGATCCCCTTTGGGAATTAAAGTAACGTCTAAAAAACACAAATCTACTTTGATGTACAACTGCTCTGTTTCATCTGACCAAAAGGCTACTTACTCCCTTTTCTCTACCCTTTCTGTCAAAAACCTTACATGCCACCATCACAAGGTCCACCTTGAAATTTCAGTCTCCACATCTCAATTTTAACCACAACATCTCAAAGTTGATGAAGAACATTCCATGTTCTACAGTTCAGTCCACATTATGGTGAGTTTGTTCTTTCAATCCCGAAAAATTATCTATGAGCAGAACTTATTGCATTTGGTGTATTTTGGTACTGATTTCCAACTGATAGAGGTGGGGGGGGGGGGGGGGGGGAGGAGGTCACCTGCTGTTCCAGTTCCTCCTGGTATGTTGGCGCCCTCCGCTCATCAGGCTCCACCCTTCCCAGTCTGGTGGTCCTGCTCTCTCTATAGGGGGGTCCACCCTCCTCAGCCCAGGGACCCCTGCCCTCGGCCAGGTGGTGCCCCCAGTGCGCCCCTGTCTGCTGGTTAGCCAACAAACTCCTGGAAGTGTCGCTGGTCTGGACATGATCAGAACCTGCAAAGATGAAATATATTAAAACCATGTGTATTCCACGCACATTAATGTATGTGTTATCTGCAATGTGCCAGCTGGTGCAGTGACTGTCTACCTGAGACTGCGTTGATAGGAGGCAGTCTGTCCTCTCTCCGGTTGGGCCTGGTGACATTGGCTTTTCTCTGAGAGGTCTCGGGGTTTAGCCAAGCTTCCTCATTCTGCCTGTGCATCTGCTTCAGGTCAGCTAGACAGGCAAATCATAAGAAGTGTTTCAAATACAAGATTCCAAAGTAAAAATCAGCAGACCAGCAAACATTTTTACCCCTGACTTCAAAACTGTTTAAAATGTGGCCCTCTACAAAGTGACTATATCAAATCATGTTATTTGTATAGCCCTTCTTACAAACAATGTCACAGAGGGCTTCACAGATCAGATGAGCAAGTATACATATATGGGGATGAGCCTGTATCTCTCATCAATTTAACACAGATCCACTTATGCAATCCTGAAAGGTGAGCCAACAATGAAGGTAAGTGAACCATGCTACAACGTACTTATGAGGTCCCCTTGGGTGTCTCTGAGGGGTGCGCCGCACCCTCCCCGGCCCCATGGGTTGTAGTTTTTTATTTCGGCCTCCAGCTTGGCCTCGGCCCGGTCCCTCTCTGCCTTCTCCAGCCTCCGGCGCTCCTGCTTCTCATGGATCTGCAGGGATTCAAGGTTATGAAGGAATTTGGTGAGGAATACTGACTCGCCTGGAACTACATGTACCAGAGGTTTGAGGATAGACACAGTCAGCGTACACTATGACAATGACATCATCATGAACATGAGACTTTCAACTTGCACAACTAGAATAATTTGTCCTTTGTGAATAAAGATGGTCTTGTATTTACCTTTATCAGGTTATAAAAGCATAATGATTATTTCATTATGAAACAGAGTCGCTAAAGGCTCTAAATGGGAAGGATCCCCTTTGGGAATTAAAGTAACGTATAAAAAACACAAATCTACTTTGATGTACAACTGCTCTGTTTCATCTGACCAAAAGGCTACTTACTCCCTTTTCTCTACCCTTTCTGTCAAAAACCTTACATGCCACCATCACAAGGTCCACCTTGAAATTTCAGTCTCCACATCTCAATTTTAACCACAACATCTCAAAGTTGATGAAGAACATTCCATGTTCTACAGTTCAGTCCACATTATGGTGAGTTTGTTCTTTCAATCCCGAAAAATTATCTATGAGCAGAACTTATTGCATTTGGTGTATTTTGGTACTGATTTCCAACTGATAGAGGTGGGGGGGGGGGGGGGAGGAGGTCACCTGCTGTTCCAGTTCCTCCTGGTATGTTGGCGCCCTCCGCTCATCAGGCTCCACCCTTCCCAGTCTGGTGGTCCTGCTCTCTCTATAGGGGGGTTCACCCTCCTCAGCCCAGGGACCCCTGCCCTCGGCCAGGTGGTGCCCCCAGTGCGCCCCTGTCTGCTGGTTAGCCAACAAACTCCTGGAAGTGTCGCTGGTCTGGACATGATCAGAACCTGCAAAGATGAAATATATTAAAACCATGTGTATTCCACGCACATTAATGTATGTGTTATCTGCAATGTGCCAGCTGGTGCAGTGACTGTCTACCTGAGACTGCGTTGATAGGAGGCAGTCTGTCCTCTCTCCGGTTGGGCCTGGTGACATTGGCTTTTCTCTGAGAGGTCTCGGGGTTTAGCCAAGCTTCCTCATTCTGCCTGTGCATCTGCTTCAGGTCAGCTAGACAGGCAAATCATAAGAAGTGTTTCAAATACAAGATTCCAAAGTAAAAATCAGCAGACCAGCAAACATTTTTACCCCTGACTTCAAAACTGTTTAAAATGTGGCCCTCTACAAAGTGACTATATCAAATCATGTTATTTGTATAGCCCTTCTTACAAACAATGTCACAGAGGGCTTCACAGATCAGATGAGCAAGTATACATATATGGGGATGAGCCTGTATCTCTCATCAATTTAACACAGATCCACTTATGCAATCCTGAAAGATGAGCCAACAATGAAGGTAAGTGAACCATGCTACGACGTACTTATGAGGTCCCCTCGGGTGTTTCTGAGGGGTGCGCCGCACCTTCCCCGGCCCCATGGGTTGTAGTTTTTCATTTCAGCCTCCATCTTGGCCTCAGCCCAGTCTCTTTCTTTCTTTTCCAGCCTCAGGCGCTCCTGCTTCTCCTGGATCTGGAGGGATTCAAGATTTTGAAGGAATATGGTGAGGAATACTGACTCCCCTGGAACCACATGTACCAGAGATTTGAGGATAGACCCAGCCTAGATTGTGACATAATCATGAACACGAGACTGACTTTCACTGGGTGAGACGGTCTAAATGGGATGAATCATACTAACTTACAAATGATGTTAAAAATCGATATATAAATCTACAACTTTTAAAATTGATCTGACCAAAACATTCACTCCTCCATTCTCTGTGCCATTCACGTCAAAACATTACGTGCCCACCATCATTGCTCTACTTGTTTCAAACATAGACCAAGGTAAGACACAGAATCTCAACTCAAAGTTGATCAAGACAATTCCATGTATCATAGTAGGGAGGGGGGGGTCACCTGCTGTTCTAGTTCCTCTTTGTACGTTGGTGCCCTCCGCTCAACAGGCTCCACCCTTCCCAGTCTGGTGGTCCTGCTCTCTCTATAGGGAGGTCCACCCTCCTCAGCCCAGGGACCCCTGCCCTCGGCCGGGTGGTGGCCCATGTACACCCCTCTCCCCCGTTCAGTCAGAGTGGAGGGATCTCTTCTGAGGGAGGCACCGTACTCCTAGGAAAGAGAGAAAAGGCTTCATGCTATGAGCAGTGATCCATTTCAAATTACATTTACTCACCACAAATGAGGTGCAATTCACAGATCAGTATTCCTCTCACACCATTTATAAAATAAAAGCCGGTCAGCTCTCTGTACTCTACTGAATAAAGAGAAACTCACCCTTGTTTCCATGTAAGGACCATCTTGTTTAAAGTTTGGGTGAAGCTTCATTTTCTGAAACTTTGGCCCTCTGTTGCTTGGGAAAGTTCTCAAGTTCAGTTTTCTCAATTTTGCAGATGGAAAATTGTGAACACTTCTATGAACACAAGACGCTGTTTACCTACTAGTATTTGGCAACTGGTAAGGCACACAGGTA
>NC_140363.1:1022500-1045000 GCF_054491055.1 Hypomesus nipponensis | reverse complement strand
TATATCAAATCATGTTATTTGTATAGCCCTTCTTACAAACAATGTCACAGAGGGCTTCACAGATCAGATGAGCAAGTATACATATATGGGGATGAGCCTGTATCTCTCATCAATTTAACACAGATCCACTTATGCAATCCTGAAAGGTGAGCCAACAATGAAGGTAAGTGAACCATGCTACAACGTACTTATGAGGTCCCCTTGGGTGTCTCTGAGGGGTGCGCCGCACCCTCCCCGGCCCCATGGGTTGTAGTTTTTTATTTCGGCCTCCAGCTTGGCCTCGGCCCGGTCCCTCTCTGCCTTCTCCAGCCTCCGGCGCTCCTGCTTCTCATGGATCTGCAGGGATTCAAGGTTATGAAGGAATTTGGTGAGGAATACTGACTCGCCTGGAACTACATGTACCAGAGGTTTGAGGATAGACACAGTCAGCGTACACTATGACAATGACATCATCATGAACATGAGACTTTCAACTTGCACAACTAGAATAATTTGTCCTTTGTGAATAAAGATGGTCTTGTATTTACCTTTATCAGGTTATAAAAGCATAATGATTATTTCATTATGAAACAGAGTCGCTAAAGGCTCTAAATGGGAAGGATCCCCTTTGGGAATTAAAGTAACGTATAAAAAACACAAATCTACTTTGATGTACAACTGCTCTGTTTCATCTGACCAAAAGGCTACTTACTCCCTTTTCTCTACCCTTTCTGTCAAAAACCTTACATGCCACCATCACAAGGTCCACCTTGAAATTTCAGTCTCCACATCTCAATTTTAACCACAACATCTCAAAGTTGATGAAGAACATTCCATGTTCTACAGTTCAGTCCACATTATGGTGAGTTTGTTCTTTCAATCCCGAAAAATTATCTATGAGCAGAACTTATTGCATTTGGTGTATTTTGGTACTGATTTCCAACTGATAGAGGTGGGGGGAGGAGGTCACCTGCTGTTCCAGTTCCTCCTGGTATGTTGGCGCCCTCCGCTCATCAGGCTCCACCCTTCCCAGTCTGGTGGTCCTGCTCTCTCTATAGGGGGGTCCACCCTCCTCAGCCCAGGGACCCCTGCCCTCGGCCAGGTGGTGCCCCCAGTGCGCCCCTGTCTGCTGGTTAGCCAACAAACTCCTGGAAGTGTCGCTGGTCTGGACATGATCAGAACCTGCAAAGATGAAATATATTAAAACCATGTGTATTCCACGCACATTAATGTATGTGTTATCTGCAATGTGCCAGCTGGTGCAGTGACTGTCTACCTGAGACTGCGTTGATAGGAGGCAGTCTGTCCTCTCTCCGGTTGGGCCTGGTGACATTGGCTTTTCTCTGAGAGGTCTCGGGGTTTAGCCAAGCTTCCTCATTCTGCCTGTGCATCTGCTTCAGGTCAGCTAGACAGGCAAATCATAAGAAGTGTTTCAAATACAAGATTCCAAAGTAAAAATCAGCAGACCAGCAAACATTTTTACCCCTGACTTCAAAACTGTTTAAAATGTGGCCCTCTACAAAGTGACTATATCAAATCATGTTATTTGTATAGCCCTTCTTACAAACAATGTCACAGAGGGCTTCACAGATCAGATGAGCAAGTATACATATATGGGGATGAGCCTGTATCTCTCATCAATTTAACACAGATCCACTTATGCAATCCTGAAAGATGAGCCAACAATGAAGGTAAGTGAACCATGCTACGACGTACTTATGAGGTCCCCTCGGGTGTTTCTGAGGGGTGCGCCGCACCCTCCCCGGCCCCATGGGTTGTAGTTTTTCATTTCAGCCTCCATCTTGGCCTCAGCCCAGTCTCTTTCTTTCTTTTCCAGCCTCAGGCGCTCCTGCTTCTCCTGGATCTGGAGGGATTCAAGATTTTGAAGGAATATGGTGAGGAATACTGACTCCCCTGGAACCACATGTACCAGAGATTTGAGGATAGACCCAGCCTAGATTGTGACATAATCATGAACACGAGACTGACTTTCACTGGGTGAGACGGTCTAAATGGGATGAATCATACTAACTTACAAATGATGTTAAAAATCGATATATAAATCTACAACTTTTAAAATTGATCTGACCAAAACATTCACTCCTCCATTCTCTGTGCCATTCACGTCAAAACATTACGTGCCCACCATCATTGCTCTACTTGTTTCAAACATAGACCAAGGTAAGACACAGAATCTCAACTCAAAGTTGATCAAGACAATTCCATGTATCATAGTAGGGAGGGGGGGGTCACCTGCTGTTCTAGTTCCTCTTTGTACGTTGGTGCCCTCCGCTCAACAGGCTCCACCCTTCCCAGTCTGGTGGTCCTGCTCTCTCTATAGGGAGGTCCACCCTCCTCAGCCCAGGGACCCCTGCCCTCGGCCGGGTGGTGGCCCATGTACACCCCTCTCCCCCGTTCAGTCAGAGTGGAGGGATCTCTTCTGAGGGAGGCACCGTACTCCTAGGAAAGAGAGAAAAGGCTTCATGCTATGAGCAGTGATCCATTTCAAATTACATTTACTCACCACAAATGAGGTGCAATTCACAGATCAGTATTCCTCTCACACCATTTATAAAATAAAAGCCGGTCAGCTCTCTGTACTCTACTGAATAAAGAGAAACTCACCCTTGTTTCCATGTAAGGACCATCTTGTTTAAAGTTTGGGTGAAGCTTCATTTTCTGAAACTTTGGCCCTCTGTTGCTTGGGAAAGTTCTCAAGTTCAGTTTTCTCAATTTTGCAGATGGAAAATTGTGAACACTTCTATGAACACAAGACGCTGTTTACCTACTAGTATTTGGCAACTGGTAAGGCACACAGGTAGCCTACTTAAGGCTTCTCTTCCAACTAAAGCACACCAAAAGTTCTCACAAATGATGTAACTCCCATATTTCTGACAGTGCTTGTTCTTAACTGTGCAATGACACTAATATTAGTGGTACGCATTAAGACCTTCTCTCTGTACTGAGTTTCTGTCTGTGTCAGTCTCAGCTAATATCGGCTGCCTCAAAAGCGTCAGGCGTGACATCATAATGCTTTGGTATGCCAAGATGTGTCCGTTGCTATGTCAACTTCTGATTATGATGTCACGCCTGATGCTTCTTTGCAGGGAAGTTCCCTATGGTAAAAGTGGGGGTACGTGCACCCCGAAGGACGCGGATCGTTCTCTGGTGTATGCAAAATGAATCAGTGATTTTCCTTCCCAAACAATCCTTTTGATGATTGGCCGACTGCAGTGTCAGTATCACAAATAAATACATGCACTCTAGGCCTAGTGAATCAACAGAATAATATCATCACAATGTCTAATATGTCGGCTAAGGGATAATGTTGAAATGATATCGTTAGGCTACCAAATAACAGTGTGTGAATAGCGCATGGTCATTTACTTTTGTTCGTATGTTGAGTAAACATTTGCATCCCGCCGACACAATTCATTCATTCATTTTACAAGTTACATCGGAAAGTCATCAATAGGCCTACTAAGTATCTTGATTTGATCAGTAACACTCCTGAAGCTTTAATGTATTTAAATGGTTATTATGAAGATTTTGATCTCATTAGGCCTACAGCTTACCATTCTTTGTCAAGAACGGTCTGAAACAAAATCCTGTATTTACCTCAGTGTATTCCCTAAATGCTTTGAGCTGTGTGTGTCATCCAAAAATACTACCAGTGGAACGAGTTCTGTTGTTATGCCGTATTAATATTACAAGGGCAAAATCTGTCATTAATGGTTTAACCAAAAGAAAGAATTTGCTGGAAGGGAAATAATGGTAGAATTTGTGAAAGTTCGTGTAGAAAGTTGTGTCCAGTCAATCTTGAGTCTTATGTAATGAGTTTGTGTGACAAAGACAATTGGTTCAGTTACACCAACTAATAAGTATCCACAGTGGACCTTTTTTTAGTCAGTCCACTACGTTTTCAACAAAATGTACAACAGCAATTCAAGTAAAATGGACATTCAAATGTGAATAGCCTAATACAGACGTCAAATGATGCAGTTCTAATGATGATGCTATTCAAGCTAGTTTTAATTCACTCAACAAGCAATTAATTTCCAGAAGTGATAAGTTGCCATTTATTCTCCACTTTTTTCCAGAACTTTTTATGATCTAATGGATTCTTAGGGTGAAGAAGGTTGCAGTCTAGAAGACATTCTATTCTCAGAGAGCCAACGAGAGAGAGAGAGAGAGAGAGACAGAGAGAGAGAGAGAGAGAGAGAGAGAGAGAGAGAGAGAGAGAGAGAGAGAGAGAGAGAGAGAGAGAAAGAGAGAGACAGAGAGACAGAGAGAGAGAGAGAGAGAGAGAGAGACAGAGAGAGAGAGAGACAGAGAGACAGAGAGAGAGAGAGAGAAAGAGAGAGACAGAGAGAGAGAGAGAGAGAGAGAGAGAGAGAGAGAGAGAGAGAGAGAGAGAGAGAGAGACAGAGAGTCAGGGAGACAGAGAGAGACAGAGAGAGAGAGAGAGAGATAGACAGAGAGACAGAGAGACAGAGAGACAGAGAGAGAGAGAGTTCTTTGGGTCCACCCTCTTTGACAGGATGTAGTCATCTGGCAGTCTGATAAACTTCCTTGAAGCCTCCATCCTAAGTCACATAGAGAAACTTAGCATCTCATACTTCATGACCAAACTCTGTTCTACTCTCCCCTAAACTTTGCAGTAGTGCCCCAGTAGTGGAGGGTGTTACCTGTCAAGTGAGTCCAGCTCCTCTCACTCTGAGCGCATCATCTGGCCCTCCGCCCGTTTCTGCTCTCTGAGCAGCTTTTTACGGATTGCAGACAATTTACAGAGGACTTCCTTCTTGTACTCTGGTAGGCCGTCTGACACACATACACACACATACCAGTTACAACTAATGTACAATGTGTTGGTTCTAGTTATATGGAACATTTTGTGTTTGTGTGTGTGTGTTACCTGCAGCTCTCAGCTCCTTCCTAACAGCTGGGACAGAAGGTGTCTGGGATTGGAGCCCTGAAAGAGAACCCGTCTAAAAGGTGTGTGGGCGGAAGAGAGACATCAGTTTCTACCTGTTTTCAGACCATGCTCTCCATACTACGTTTATGGTTTATACAAGCGGTAACCTACAGGCATGGGGGTGGTGGGGCATTTCCTGTCCATGCTGGGGGGACTGGGGGTGGACTGAGGTGCCCTGTGTCTCTTCTGGAGGGTGGGGATGGGGGGCGAGAACTCCCTTTGCATCTGCAGATAGACAGTAAGATGGGGATCATACTGATATTTCTGTTTGTTCAAATCTTTCTAATGAAGTTTTGTGGTCCTCTCACCTCTTGAATGCGCGCCTGTCTCTCTTTCTCATAGCGCATCCTCCCAGCAGCAATCTCCTTCTCCTCCACCTCTTTGTTCTTCTCCTCCACCTCTTTCCTCTTCTCCGCTGCAAGACGGACCAGCTCCTTGTTTTTGCCCCTTTTCTGTTGCAAGAAGAACACCAAACTTTATTGAGCCAATAACAGCTGAGTTACAAGAACATGTTACACTCGCTTAAAATCGACCCTTACGTCAAGTGTTTATTGTCCACACCATAAAAATCGAATTCTACTATCAAGATTGTTCAGCATTGTTATTCAAGAGTGTGTGGTCCACATAAGATAACTTGTATACTGTATATTGCAAACGCATATACAGTCATTTCTGCCAAATCCCTCTTAGCCCATCAGTGCCCAGCTGACCTCCATCTCCTTGAGTTTTCGGATGTCCTTCTCCTCGTCAAACTCCCTCTTTATTTGAGCCCTCTGCTCTGCCAGCCTCCTCTCCTCCTTCGCCTCCTCCAGACGTAGCTTCTCCTTCTCCTCTGCCTCCTTAAGGTGCTTCTCCTCAATCTGGACAGGGCCCAAAAGGTAAACGGTTTGTTATACAAAATCATGTACCTGTGTGTGTGTGTGTGTGTGTGTGCGTGTGCGTGTGTTTGTGCGTGTGTTTGTGTACAGTACACAACATCCTGCAAATCAATGGCTTGTTGAAGCTAAAAGACCCTATAGCCATCAGAGGCCAGGGTCTTGAAATCTAAACAGAACACATCCCAAACCATACCACACAGTACCTGTTGTTTTAGGGCAAGCTTATACTTATCCAGTTCAGTGAGTTGATGAAGCGTTGGCTGGTTAGGAAACACATTTCCTCTGGCATACATTGAGGTCTGGACAGGGGCAAAACCTGCAGAGGTAAAGTAGAACAGTCATATGCATTTTGTGTACGTGTGTATTACATTTGCGTGAAATGATGTGATGTCTGCAGTGTGCCAGCTGGTGCAGTGACTGTCTACCAGAGACTGTGTTGATGGGAGGCAGTCTGTCCTCTCTCGGGATGGGCCTGGTGGCTTTTTTCAGAGAGGTCTCGGGGTTCAGCCAAGCTTCCTCATTCTGCTTGTGCATCTGCTTCAGGTCAGCTAGACAGGCAAAGTACAGTCAGACACTATACACAGAAATATCTGCCATCAACTGAAGTCCAGTCAACCTATGCAATCCTGTAGGGTGAGCCAACATGGAATGTAAGTGAACCATGCTACAACGTACTAATGAGGTCCCCTTGGGTGTCTCTGAGGGGTGCGCCGCACCCTCCCCGGCCCCATGGGTCATAGTGTCTTATTTCGGCCTCCAGCTTGGCCTCAGCCCGGTCCCTCTCTGCCTTCTCCAGCCTCCGGCGCTCCTGCTTCTCCTGGATCTGCAGGGATTCAAGGTTAAAAAATAATTTGGTGAGGAATACTGACTCGCCTGGAACTACATGTACCAGAGGTTTGAGGATAGACACAGTCAGCGTACACTATGACATCATCATGAACATGAGACTTTCAACTTGCACAACTCAAATAATTAGTCCTTTGTGAATAAAGATGGTCTTGTATTTACCTTTATCAGGTTATAAAAGCATAATGATTATTTCATTATGAAACAGAGTCGCTAAAGGCTCTAAATGGGAAGGATCCCCTTTGTTAATTAAAGTAACGTATAAAAAACACAAATCTACTGTGATGTACAACTGCTCTGTTTCATCTGACCAAAAGGCTACCTACTCCCTTTTCTCTACCCTTTCTGTTAAAAACCTTACATGCCACCCTCACAAGGTCCGCCTTGAAATTTCAGTCTCCATATCTCAATTTGAACCACAACACATCAAAGTTGATGAAGAACATTCCATGTTCTACAGTTCAGTCCACATTATGGTGAGTTTGTTCTTTCAATCCCGAAACATTATCTATGAGCAGAACTAATTGCATTTGGTGTATTTTGGTACTGATTTCCAACTGATAGAGCTGGGGGGGGGGAGGAGGTCACCTGCTGTTCCAGTTCCTCCTGGTATGTTGGCGCCCTCCGCTCATCAGGCTCCACCCTTCCCAGTCTGGTGGTCCTGCTCTCTCTATAGGGAGGTCCACCCTCCTCAGCCCAGGGACCCCTGCCCTCGGCCAGGTGGTGCCCCCAGTGCGCCCCTGTCTGCTGGTTAGCCAACAAACTCCTGGAAGTGTCGCTGGTCTGGACATGATCAGAACCTGCAAAGATGAAATATATTAAAACCATGTGTATTCCACGCACATTAATGTATGTGTTATCTGCAATGTGCCAGCTGGTGCAGTGACTGTCTACCTGAGACTGCGTTGATAGGAGGCAGTCTGTCCTCTCTCCGGTTGGGCCTGGTGACATTGGCTTTTCTCTGAGAGGTCTCGGGGTTTAGCCAAGCTTCCTCATTCTGCCTGTGCATCTGCTTCAGGTCAGCTAGACAGGCAAATCATAAGAAGTGTTTCAAATACAAGATTCCAAAGTAAAAATCAGCAGACCAGCAAACATTTTTACCCCTGACTTCAAAACTGTTTAAAATGTGGCCCTCTACAAAGTGACTATATCAAATCATGTTATTTGTATAGCCCTTCTTACAAACAATGTCACAGAGGGCTTCACAGATCAGATGAGCAAGTATACATATATGGGGATGAGCCTGTATCTCTCATCAATTTAACACAGATCCACTTATGCAATCCTGAAAGGTGAGCCAACAATGAAGGTAAGTGAACCATGCTACGACGTACTTATGAGGTCCCCTCGGGTGTTTCTGAGGGGTGCGCCGCACCCTCCCCGGCCCCATGGGTTGTAGTTTTTCATTTCAGCCTCCATCTTGGCCTCAGCCCAGTCTCTTTCTTTCTTTTCCAGCCTCAGGCGCTCCTGCTTCTCCTGGATCTGGAGGGATTCAAGATTTTGAAGGAATATGGTGAGGAATACTGACTCCCCTGGAACCACATGTACCAGAGATTTGAGGATAGACCCAGCCTAGATTGTGACATAATCATGAACACGAGACTGACTTTCACTGGGTGAGACGGTCTAAATGGGATGAATCATACTAACTTACAAATGATGTTAAAAATCGATATATAAATCTACAACTTTTATAATTGATCTGACCAAAACATTCACTCCTCCATTCTCTGTGCCATTCACGTCAAAACATTACGTGCCCACCATCATTGCTCTACTTGTTTCAAACATAGACCAAGGTAAGACACAGAATCTCAACTCAAAGTTGATCAAGACAATTCCATGTATCATAGTAGGGAGGGGGGGGTCACCTGCTGTTCTAGTTCCTCTTTGTACGTTGGTGCCCTCCGCTCAACAGGCTCCACCCTTCCCAGTCTGGTGGTCCTGCTCTCTCTATAGGGAGGTCCACCCTCCTCAGCCCAGGGACCCCTGCCCTCGGCCGGGTGGTGGCCCATGTACACCCCTCTCCCCCGTTCAGTCAAAGTGGAGGGATCTCTTCTGAGGGAGGCACCGTACTCCTAGGAAAGAGAGAAAAGGCTTCATGCTATGAGCAGTGATCCATTTCAAATTACATTTACTCACCACAAATGAGGTGCAATTCACAGATCAGTATTCCTCTCACACCATTTATAAAATAAAAGCCGGTCAGCTCTCTGTACTCTACTGAATAAAGAGAAACTCACCCTTGTTTCCATGTAAGGACCATCTTGTTTAAAGTTTGGGTGAAGCTTCATTTTCTGAAACTTTGGCCCTCTGTTGCTTGGGAAAGTTCTCAAGTTCAGTTTTCTCAATTTTGCAGATGGAAAATTGTGAACACTTCTATGAACACAAGACGCTGTTTACCTACTAGTATTTGGCAACTGGTAAGGCACACAGGTAGCCTACTTAAGGCTTCTCTTCCAACTAAAGCACACCAAAAGTTCTCACAAATGATGTAACTCCCATATTTCTGACAGTGCTTGTTCTTAACTGTGCAATGACACTAATATTAGTGGTACGCATTAAGACCTTCTCTCTGTACTGAGTTTCTGTCTGTGTCAGTCTCAGCTAATATCGGCTGCCTCAAAAGCGTCAGGCGTGACATCATAATGCTTTGGTATGCCAAGATGTGTCCGTTGCTATGTCAACTTCTGATTATGATGTCACGCCTGATGCTTCTTTGCAGGGAAGTTCCCTATGGTAAAAGTGGGGGTACGTGCACCCCGAAGGACGCGGATCGTTCTCTGGTGTATGCAAAATGAATCAGTGATTTTCCTTCCCAAACAATCCTTTTGATGATTGGCCGACTGCAGTGTCAGTATCACAAATAAATACATGCACTCTAGGCCTAGTGAATCAACAGAATAATATCATCACAATGTCTAATATGTCGGCTAAGGGATAATGTTGAAATGATATCATTAGGCTACCAAATAACAGTGTGTGAATAGCGCATGGTCATTTACTTTTGTTCGTATGTTGAGTAAACATTTGCATCCCGCCGACACAATTCATTCATTCATTTTACAAGTTACATCGGAAAGTCATCAATAGGCCTACTAAGTATCTTGATTTGATCAGTAACACTCCTGAAGCTTTAATGTATTTAAATGGTTATTATGAAGATTTTGATCTCATTAGGCCTACAGCTTACCATTCTTTGTCAAGAACGGTCTGAAACAAAATCCTGTATTTACCTCAGTGTATTCCCTAAATGCTTTGAGCTGTGTGTGTCATCCAAAAATACTACCAGTGGAACGAGTTCTGTTGTTATGCCGTATTAATATTACAAGGGCAAAATCTGTCATTAATGGTTTAACCAAAAGAAAGAATTTGCTGGAAGGGAAATAATGGTAGAATTTGTGAAAGTTCGTGTAGAAAGTTGTGTCCAGTCAATCTTGAGTC
Organism: Hypomesus nipponensis; assembly: GCF_054491055.1. NCBI lineage: Eukaryota > Metazoa > Chordata > Actinopteri > Osmeriformes > Osmeridae > Hypomesus > Hypomesus nipponensis. Next base: position 1,034,878 of record NC_140363.1, on the reverse strand, counting down.
TTATGTAATGAGTTTGTGTGACAAAGACAATTGGTTCAGTTACACCAACTAATAAGTATCCACAGTGGACCTTTTTTTAGTCAGTCCACTACGTTTTCAACAAAATGTACAACAGCAATTCAAGTAAAATGGACATTCAAATGTGAATAGCCTAATACAGACGTCAAATGATGCAGTTCTAATGATGATGCTATTCAAGCTAGTTTTAATTCACTCAACAAGCAATTAATTTCCAGAAGTGATAAGTTGCCATTTATTCTCCACTTTTTTCCAGAACTTTTTATGATCTAATGGATTCTTAGGGTGAAGAAGGTTGCAGTCTAGAAGACATTCTATTCTCAGAGAGCCAACGAGAGAGAGAGAGAGAGACAGAGAGAGAGAGAGAGAGAGAGAGAGAGAGAGAGAGAGAGAGAGATAGAAAGAGAGAGACAGAGAGACAGAGAGAGAGAGAGAGAGAGAGACAGAGAGAGAGAGAGACAGAGAGACAGAGAGAGAGAGAGAAAGAGAGAGACAGAGAGACAGAGAGAGAGAGAGAGAGAGAGAGAGAGAGAGAGAGAGAGAGAGAGAGAGAGAGAGAGAAAGAGAGAGAGACAGAGAGTCAGGGAGACAGAGAGAGACAGAGAGAGAGAGAGAGAGAGAGATAGACAGAGAGACAGAGAGACAGAGAGACAGAGAGAGAGAGAGTTCTTTGGGTCCACCCTCTTTGACAGGATGTAGTCATCTGGCAGTCTGATAAACTTCCTTGAAGCCTCCATCCTAAGTCACATAGAGAAACTTAGCATCTCATACTTCATGACCAAACTCTGTTCTACTCTCCCCTAAACTTTGCAGTAGTGCCCCAGTAGTGGAGGGTGTTACCTGTCAAGTGAGTCCAGCTCCTCTCACTCTGAGCGCATCATCTGGCCCTCCGCCCGTTTCTGCTCTCTGAGCAGCTTTTTACGGATTGCAGACAATTTACAGAGGACTTCCTTCTTGTACTCTGGTAGGCCGTCTGACACACATACACACACATACCAGTTACAACTAATGTACAATGTGTTGGTTCTAGTTATATGGAACATTTTGTGTTTGTGTGTGTGTGTTACCTGCAGCTCTCAGCTCCTTCCTAACAGCTGGGACAGAAGGTGTCTGGGATTGGAGCCCTGAAAGAGAACCCGTCTAAAAGGTGTGTGGGCGGAAGAGAGACATCAGTTTCTACCTGTTTTCAGACCATGCTCTCCATACTACGTTTATGGTTTATACAAGCGGTAACCTACAGGCATGGGGGTGGTGGGGCATTTCCTGTCCATGCTGGGGGGACTGGGGGTGGACTGAGGTGCCCTGTGTCTCTTCTGGAGGGTGGGGATGGGGGGCGAGAACTCCCTTTGCATCTGCAGATAGACAGTAAGATGGGGATCATACTGATATTTCTGTTTGTTCAAATCTTTCTAATGAAGTTTTGTGGTCCTCTCACCTCTTGAATGCGCGCCTGTCTCTCTTTCTCATAGCGCATCCTCCCAGCAGCAATCTCCTTCTCCTCCACCTCTTTGTTCTTCTCCTCCACCTCTTTCCTCTTCTCCGCTGCAAGACGGACCAGCTCCTTGTTTTTGCCCCTTTTCTGTTGCAAGAAGAACACCAAACTTTATTGAGCCAATAACAGCTGAGTTACAAGAACATGTTACACTCGCTTAAAATCGACCCTTACGTCAAGTGTTTATTGTCCACACCATAAAAATCGAATTCTACTATCAAGATTGTTCAGCATTGTTATTCAAGAGTGTGTGGTCCACATAAGATAACTTGTATACTGTATATTGCAAACGCATATACAGTCATTTCTGCCAAATCCCTCTTAGCCCATCAGTGCCCAGCTGACCTCCATCTCCTTGAGTTTTCGGATGTCCTTCTCCTCGTCAAACTCCCTCTTTATTTGAGCCCTCTGCTCTGCCAGCCTCCTCTCCTCCTTCGCCTCCTCCAGACGTAGCTTCTCCTTCTCCTCTGCCTCCTTAAGGTGCTTCTCCTCAATCTGGACAGGGCCCAAAAGGTAAACGGTTTGTTATACAAAATCATGTACCTGTGTGTGTGTGTGTGTGTGTGTGCGTGTGCGTGTGTTTGTGCGTGTGTTTGTGTACAGTACACAACATCCTGCAAATCAATGGCTTGTTGAAGCTAAAAGACCCTATAGCCATCAGAGGCCAGGGTCTTGAAATCTAAACAGAACACATCCCAAACCATACCACACAGTACCTGTTGTTTTAGGGCAAGCTTATACTTATCCAGTTCAGTGAGTTGATGAAGCGTTGGCTGGTTAGGAAACACATTTCCTCTGGCATACATTGAGGTCTGGACAGGGGCAAAACCTGCAGAGGTAAAGTAGAACAGTCATATGCATTTTGTGTACGTGTGTATTACATTTGCGTGAAATGATGTGATGTCTGCAGTGTGCCAGCTGGTGCAGTGACTGTCTACCAGAGACTGTGTTGATGGGAGGCAGTCTGTCCTCTCTCGGGATGGGCCTGGTGGCTTTTTTCAGAGAGGTCTCGGGGTTCAGCCAAGCTTCCTCATTCTGCTTGTGCATCTGCTTCAGGTCAGCTAGACAGGCAAAGTACAGTCAGACACTATACACAGAAATATCTGCCATCAACTGAAGTCCAGTCAACCTATGCAATCCTGTAGGGTGAGCCAACATGGAATGTAAGTGAACCATGCTACAACGTACTAATGAGGTCCCCTTGGGTGTCTCTGAGGGGTGCGCCGCACCCTCCCCGGCCCCATGGGTCATAGTGTCTTATTTCGGCCTCCAGCTTGGCCTCAGCCCGGTCCCTCTCTGCCTTCTCCAGCCTCCGGCGCTCCTGCTTCTCCTGGATCTGCAGGGATTCAAGGTTAAAAAATAATTTGGTGAGGAATACTGACTCGCCTGGAACTACATGTACCAGAGGTTTGAGGATAGACACAGTCAGCGTACACTATGACATCATCATGAACATGAGACTTTCAACTTGCACAACTCAAATAATTAGTCCTTTGTGAATAAAGATGGTCTTGTATTTACCTTTATCAGGTTATAAAAGCATAATGATTATTTCATTATGAAACAGAGTCGCTAAAGGCTCTAAATGGGAAGGATCCCCTTTGTTAATTAAAGTAACGTATAAAAAACACAAATCTACTGTGATGTACAACTGCTCTGTTTCATCTGACCAAAAGGCTACCTACTCCCTTTTCTCTACCCTTTCTGTTAAAAACCTTACATGCCACCCTCACAAGGTCCGCCTTGAAATTTCAGTCTCCATATCTCAATTTGAACCACAACACATCAAAGTTGATGAAGAACATTCCATGTTCTACAGTTCAGTCCACATTATGGTGAGTTTGTTCTTTCAATCCCGAAACATTATCTATGAGCAGAACTAATTGCATTTGGTGTATTTTGGTACTGATTTCCAACTGATAGAGCTGGGGGGGGGGGGAGGAGGTCACCTGCTGTTCCAGTTCCTCCTGGTATGTTGGCGCCCTCCGCTCATCAGGCTCCACCCTTCCCAGTCTGGTGGTCCTGCTCTCTCTATAGGGAGGTCCACCCTCCTCAGCCCAGGGACCCCTGCCCTCGGCCAGGTGGTGCCCCCAGTGCGCCCCTGTCTGCTGGTTAGCCAACAAACTCCTGGAAGTGTCGCTGGTCTGGACATGATCAGAACCTGCAAAGATGAAATATATTAAAACCATGTGTATTCCACGCACATTAATGTATGTGTTATCTGCAATGTGCCAGCTGGTGCAGTGACTGTCTACCTGAGACTGCGTTGATAGGAGGCAGTCTGTCCTCTCTCCGGTTGGGCCTGGTGACATTGGCTTTTCTCTGAGAGGTCTCGGGGTTTAGCCAAGCTTCCTCATTCTGCCTGTGCATCTGCTTCAGGTCAGCTAGACAGGCAAATCATAAGAAGTGTTTCAAATACAAGATTCCAAAGTAAAAATCAGCAGACCAGCAAACATTTTTACCCCTGACTTCAAAACTGTTTAAAATGTGGCCCTCTACAAAGTGACTATATCAAATCATGTTATTTGTATAGCCCTTCTTACAAACAATGTCACAGAGGGCTTCACAGATCAGATGAGCAAGTATACATATATGGGGATGAGCCTGTATCTCTCATCAATTTAACACAGATCCACTTATGCAATCCTGAAAGATGAGCCAACAATGAAGGTAAGTGAACCATGCTACGACGTACTTATGAGGTCCCCTCGGGTGTTTCTGAGGGGTGCGCCGCACCCTCCCCGGCCCCATGGGTTGTAGTTTTTCATTTCAGCCTCCATCTTGGCCTCAGCCCAGTCTCTTTCTTTCTTTTCCAGCCTCAGGCGCTCCTGCTTCTCCTGGATCTGGAGGGATTCAAGATTTTGAAGGAATATGGTGAGGAATACTGACTCCCCTGGAACCACATGTACCAGAGATTTGAGGATAGACCCAGCCTAGATTGTGATATAATCATGAACACGAGACTGACTTTCACTGGGTGAGACGGTCTAAATGGGATGAATCATACTAACTTACAAATGATGTTAAAAATCGATATATAAATCTACAACTTTTATAATTGATCTGACCAAAACATTCACTCCTCCATTCTCTGTGCCATTCACGTCAAAACATTACGTGCCCACCATCATTGCTCTACTTGTTTCAAACATAGACCAAGGTAAGACACAGAATCTCAACTCAAAGTTGATCAAGACAATTCCATGTATCATAGTAGGGAGGGGGGGGGTCACCTGCTGTTCTAGTTCCTCTTTGTACGTTGGTGCCCTCCGCTCAACAGGCTCCACCCTTCCCAGTCTGGTGGTCCTGCTCTCTCTATAGGGAGGTCCACCCTCCTCAGCCCAGGGACCCCTGCCCTCGGCCGGGTGGTGGCCCATGTACACCCCTCTCCCCCGTTCAGTCAGAGTGGAGGGATCTCTTCTGAGGGAGGCACCGTACTCCTAGGAAAGAGAGAAAAGGCTTCATGCTATGAGCAGTGATCCATTTCAAATTACATTTACTCACCACAAATGAGGTGCAATTCACAGATCAGTATTCCTCTCACACCATTTATAAAATAAAAGCCGGTCAGCTCTCTGTACTCTACTGAATAAAGAGAAACTCACCCTTGTTTCCATGTAAGGACCATCTTGTTTAAAGTTTGGGTGAAGCTTCATTTTCTGAAACTTTGGCCCTCTGTTGCTTGGGAAAGTTCTCAAGTTCAGTTTTCTCAATTTTGCAGATGGAAAATTGTGAACACTTCTATGAACACAAGACGCTGTTTACCTACTAGTATTTGGCAACTGGTAAGGCACACAGGTAGCCTACTTAAGGCTTCTCTTTCAACTAAAGCACACCAAAAGTTCTCACAAATGATGTAACTCCCATATTTCTGACAGTGCTTGTTCTTAACTGTGCAATGACACTAATATTAGTGGTACGCATTAAGACCTTCTCTCTGTACTGAGTTTCTGTCTGTGTCAGTCTCAGCTAATATCGGCTGCCTCAAAAGCGTCAGGCGTGACATCATAATGCTTTGGTATGCCAAGATGTGTCCGTTGCTATGTCAACTTCTGATTATGATGTCACGCCTGATGCTTCTTTGCAGGGAAGTTCCCTATGGTAAAAGTGGGGGTACGTGCACCCCGAAGGACGCGGATCGTTCTCTGGTGTATGCAAAATGAATCAGTGATTTTCCTTCCCAAACAATCCTTTTGATGATTGGCCGACTGCAGTGTCAGTATCACAAATAAATACATGCACTCTAGGCCTAGTGAATCAACAGAATAATATCATCACAATGTCTAATATGTCGGCTAAGGGATAATGTTGAAATGATATCGTTAGGCTACCAAATAACAGTGTGTGAATAGCGCATGGTCATTTACTTTTGTTCGTATGTTGAGTAAACATTTGCATCCCGCCGACACAATTCATTCATTCATTTTACAAGTTACATCGGAAAGTCATCAATAGGCCTACTAAGTATCTTGATTTGATCAGTAACACTCCTGAAGCTTTAATGTATTTAAATGGTTATTATGAAGATTTTGATCTCATTAGGCCTACAGCTTACCATTCTTTGTCAAGAACGGTCTGAAACAAAATCCTGTATTTACCTCAGTGTATTCCCTAAATGCTTTGAGCTGTGTGTGTCATCCAAAAATACTACCAGTGGAACGAGTTCTGTTGTTATGCCGTATTAATATTACAAGGGCAAAATCTGTCATTAATGGTTTAACCAAAAGAAAGAATTTGCTGGAAGGGAAATAATGGTAGAATTTGTGAAAGTTCGTGTAGAAAGTTGTGTCCAGTCAATCTTGAGTCTTATGTAATGAGTTTGTGTGACAAAGACAATTGGTTCAGTTACACCAACTAATAAGTATCCACAGTGGACCTTTTTTTAGTCAGTCCACTACGTTTTCAACAAAATGTACAACAGCAATTCAAGTAAAATGGACATTCAAATGTGAATAGCCTAATACAGACGTCAAATGATGCAGTTCTAATGATGATGCTATTCAAGCTAGTTTTAATTCACTCAACAAGCAATTAATTTCCAGAAGTGATAAGTTGCCATTTATTCTCCACTTTTTTCCAGAACTTTTTATGATCTAATGGATTCTTAGGGTGAAGAAGGTTGCAGTCTAGAAGACATTCTATTCTCAGAGAGCCAACGAGAGAGAGAGAGAGACAGAGAGAGAGAGAGAGAGAGAGAGAGAGAGAGAGAGAGAGAGAGAGAGAGACAGAGAGACAGAGAGAGAGAGAGAGAGAGAGACAGAGAGAGAGAGAGACAGAGAGACAGAGAGAGAGAGAGAAAGAGAGAGACAGAGAGACAGAGAGAGAGAGAGAGAGAGAGAGAGAGAGAGAGAGAGAGAGAGAGAGAGAGAGAGAGAGACAGAGAGTCAGGGAGACAGAGAGAGACAGAGAGAGAGAGAGAGAGAGAGATAGACAGAGAGACAGAGAGACAGAGAGACAGAGAGAGAGAGAGTTCTTTGGGTCCACCCTCTTTGACAGGATGTAGTCATCTGGCAGTCTGATAAACTTCCTTGAAGCCTCCATCCTAAGTCACATAGAGAAACTTAGCATCTCATACTTCATGACCAAACTCTGTTCTACTCTCCCCTAAACTTTGCAGTAGTGCCCCAGTAGTGGAGGGTGTTACCTGTCAAGTGAGTCCAGCTCCTCTCACTCTGAGCGCATCATCTGGCCCTCCGCCCGTTTCTGCTCTCTGAGCAGCTTTTTACGGATTGCAGACAATTTACAGAGGACTTCCTTCTTGTACTCTGGTAGGCCGTCTGACACACATACACACACATACCAGTTACAACTAATGTACAATGTGTTGGTTCTAGTTATATGGAACATTTTGTGTTTGTGTGTGTGTGTTACCTGCAGCTCTCAGCTCCTTCCTAACAGCTGGGACAGAAGGTGTCTGGGATTGGAGCCCTGAAAGAGAACCCGTCTAAAAGGTGTGTGGGCGGAAGAGAGACATCAGTTTCTACCTGTTTTCAGACCATGCTCTCCATACTACGTTTATGGTTTATACAAGCGGTAACCTACAGGCATGGGGGTGGTGGGGCATTTCCTGTCCATGCTGGGGGGACTGGGGGTGGACTGAGGTGCCCTGTGTCTCTTCTGGAGGGTGGGGATGGGGGGCGAGAACTCCCTTTGCATCTGCAGATAGACAGTAAGATGGGGATCATACTGATATTTCTGTTTGTTCAAATCTTTCTAATGAAGTTTTGTGGTCCTCTCACCTCTTGAATGCGCGCCTGTCTCTCTTTCTCATAGCGCATCCTCCCAGCAGCAATCTCCTTCTCCTCCACCTCTTTGTTCTTCTCCTCCACCTCTTTCCTCTTCTCCGCTGCAAGACGGACCAGCTCCTTGTTTTTGCCCCTTTTCTGTTGCAAGAAGAACACCAAACTTTATTGAGCCAATAACAGCTGAGTTACAAGAACATGTTACACTCGCTTAAAATCGACCCTTACGTCAAGTGTTTATTGTCCACACCATAAAAATCTAATTCTACTATCAAGATTGTTCAGCATTGTTATTCAAGAGTGTGTGGTCCACATAAGATAACTTGTATACTGTATATTGCAAACGCATATACAGTCATTTCTGCCAAATCCCTCTTAGCCCATCAGTGCCCAGCTGACCTCCATCTCCTTGAGTTTTCGGATGTCCTTCTCCTCGTCAAACTCCCTCTTTATTTGAGCCCTCTGCTCTGCCAGCCTCCTCTCCTCCTTCGCCTCCTCCAGACGTAGCTTCTCCTTCTCCTCTGCCTCCTTAAGGTGCTTCTCCTCAATCTGGACAGGGCCCAAAAGGTAAACGGTTTGTTATACAAAATCATGTACCTGTGTGTGTGTGTGCGTGTGCGTGTGCGTGTGTTTGTGTACAGTACACAACATCCTGCAAATCAATGGCTTGTTGAAGCTAAAAGACCCTATAGCCATCAGAGGCCAGGGTCTTGAAATCTAAACAGAACACATCCCAAACCATACCACACAGTACCTGTTGTTTTAGGGCAAGCTTATACTTATCCAGTTCAGTGAGTTGATGAAGCGTTGGCTGGTTAGGAAACACATTTCCTCTGGCATACATTGAGGTCTGGACAGGGGCAAAACCTGCAGAGGTAAAGTAGAACAGTCATATGCATTTTGTGTACGTGTGTATTACATTTGCGTGAAATGATGTGATGTCTGCAGTGTGCCAGCTGGTGCAGTGACTGTCTACCAGAGACTGTGTTGATGGGAGGCAGTCTGTCCTCTCTCGGGATGGGCCTGGTGGCTTTTTTCAGAGAGGTCTCGGGGTTCAGCCAAGCTTCCTCATTCTGCTTGTGCATCTGCTTCAGGTCAGCTAGACAGGCAAAGTACAGTCAGACACTATACACAGAAATATCTGCCATCAACTGAAGTCCAGTCAACCTATGCAATCCTGTAGGGTGAGCCAACATGGAATGTAAGTGAACCATGCTACAACGTACTAATGAGGTCCCCTTGGGTGTCTCTGAGGGGTGCGCCGCACCCTCCCCGGCCCCATGGGTCATAGTTTCTTATTTCGGCCTCCAGCTTGGCCTCAGCCCGGTCCCTCTCTGCCTTCTCCAGCCTCCGGCGCTCCTGCTTCTCCTGGATCTGCAGGGATTCAAGGTTAAAAAATAATTTGGTGAGGAATACTGACTCGCCTGGAACTACATGTACCAGAGGTTTGAGGATAGACACAGTCAGCGTACACTATGACATCATCATGAACATGAGACTTTCAACTTGCACAACTCAAATAATTAGTCCTTTGTGAATAAAGATGGTCTTGTATTTACCTTTATCAGGTTATAAAAGCATAATGATTATTTCATTATGAAACAGAGTCGCTAAAGGCTCTAAATGGGAAGGATCCCCTTTGTTAATTAAAGTAACGTATAAAAAACACAAATCTACTGTGATGTACAACTGCTCTGTTTCATCTGACCAAAAGGCTACCTACTCCCTTTTCTCTACCCTTTCTGTTAAAAACCTTACATGCCACCATCACAAGGTCCGCCTTGAAATTTCAGTCTCCATATCTCAATTTGAACCACAACACATCAAAGTTGATGAAGAACATTCCATGTTCTACAGTTCAGTCCACATTATGGTGAGTTTGTTCTTTCAATCCCGAAACATTATCTATGAGCAGAACTAATTGCATTTGGTGTATTTTGGTACTGATTTCCAACTGATAGAGCTGGGGGGGGGGGGGGGAAGAGGTCACCTGCTGTTCCAGTTCCTCCTGGTATGTTGGCGCCCTCCGCTCGTCAGGCTCCACCCTTCCCAGTCTGGTGGTCCTGCTCTCTCTATAGGGAGGTCCACCCTCCTCAGCCCAGGGACCCCTGCCCTCGGCCAGGTGGTGCCCCCAGTGCGCCCCTGTCTGCTGGTTAGCCAAAAAACTCCTGGAAATGTCACTGGTCTGGACATGATCAGAACCTGCAAAGATGAAATATATTACAACCATGTGTATTCCACGCACATTAATGTATGTGTTATCTGCAATGTGCCAGCTAGTGCAGTGACTGTCTACCTGAGACTGCGTTGATGGGAGGCAGTCTGTCCTCTCTCGGGATGGGCCTGGTGGCTTTTTTCAGAGAGGTCTCGGGGTTCAGCCAAGCTTCCTCATTCTGCCTGTGCATCTGCTTCAGGTCAGCTAGATAGGCAAAGAACAGTCAGACACTATACACAGAAATATCTGCCATCGATTGAACTCCAATCAACTTATGCATTCCTGTAGGGTGAGCCAACATGGAATGTAAGTGAACCATGCTACAACGTACTAATGAGGTCCCCTTGGGTGTCTCTGAGGGGTGCGCCGCACCCTCCCCGGCCCCATGGGTTGTAGTTTTTTATTTCGGCCTCCAGCTTGGCCTCGGCCCGGTCCCTCTCTGCCTTCTCCAGCCTCCGGCGCTCCTGCTTCTCATGGATCTGCAGGGATTCAAGGTTATGAAGGAATTTGGTGAGGAATACTGACTCGCCTGGAACTACATGTACCAGAGGTTTGAGGATAGACACAGTCAGCGTACACTATGACAATGACATCATCATGAACATGAGACTTTCAACTTGCACAACTAGAATAATTTGTCCTTTGTGAATAAAGATGGTCTTGTATTTACCTTTATCAGGTTATAAAAGCATAATGATTATTTCATTATGAAACAGAGTCGCTAAAGGCTCTAAATGGGAAGGATCCCCTTTGGGAATTAAAGTAACGTCTAAAAAACACAAATCTACTTTGATGTACAACTGCTCTGTTTCATCTGACCAAAAGGCTACTTACTCCCTTTTCTCTACCCTTTCTGTCAAAAACGTTACATGCCACCATCACAAGGTCCACCTTGAAATTTCAGTCTCCACATCTCAATTTTAACCACAACATCTCAAAGTTGATGAAGAACATTCCATGTTCTACAGTTCAGTCCACATTATGGTGAGTTTGTTCTTTCAATCCCGAAAAATTATCTATGAGCAGAACTTATTGCATTTGGTGTATTTTGGTACTGATTTCCAACTGATAGAGGTGGGGGGGGGGGGGGGAGGAGGTCACCTGCTGTTCCAGTTCCTCCTGGTATGTTGGCGCCCTCCGCTCATCAGGCTCCACCCTTCCCAGTCTGGTGGTCCTGCTCTCTCTATAGGGGGGGCCACCCTCCTCAGCCCAGGGACCCCTGCCCTCGGCCAGGTGGTGCCCCCAGTGCGCCCCTGTCTGCTGGTTAGCCAACAAACTCCTGGAAGTGTCGCTGGTCTGGACATGATCAGAACCTGCAAAGATGAAATATATTAAAACCATGTGTATTCCACGCACATTAATGTATGTGTTATCTGCAATGTGCCAGCTGGTGCAGTGACTGTCTACCTGAGACTGCGTTGATAGGAGGCAGTCTGTCCTCTCTCCGGTTGGGCCTGGTGACATTGGCTTTTCTCTGAGAGGTCTCGGGGTTTAGCCAAGCTTCCTCATTCTGCCTGTGCATCTGCTTCAGGTCAGCTAGACAGGCAAATCATAAGAAGTGTTTCAAATACAAGATTCCAAAGTAAAAATCAGCAGACCAGCAAACATTTTTACCCCTGACTTCAAAACTGTTTAAAATGTGGCCCTCTACAAAGTGACTATATCAAATCATGTTATTTGTATAGCCCTTCTTACAAACAATGTCACAGAGGGCTTCACAGATCAGATGAGCAAGTATACATATATGGGGATGAGCCTGTATCTCTCATCAATTTAACACAGATCCACTTATGCAATCCTGAAAGGTGAGCCAACAATGAAGGTAAGTGAACCATGCTACAACGTACTTATGAGGTCCCCTTGGGTGTCTCTGAGGGGTGCGCCGCACCCTCCCCGGCCCCATGGGTTGTAGTTTTTTATTTCGGCCTCCAGCTTGGCCTCGGCCCGGTCCCTCTCTGCCTTCTCCAGCCTCCGGCGCTCCTGCTTCTCATGGATCTGCAGGGATTCAAGGTTATGAAGGAATTTGGTGAGAAATACTGACTCGCCTGGAACTACATGTACCAGAGGTTTGAGGATAGACACAGTCAGCGTACACTATGACAATGACATCATCATGAACATGAGACTTTCAACTTGCACAACTAGAATAATTTGTCCTTTGTGAATAAAGATGGTCTTGTATTTACCTTTATCAGGTTATAAAAGCATAATGATTATTTCATTATGAAACAGAGTCGCTAAAGGCTCTAAATGGGAAGGATCCCCTTTGGGAATTAAAGTAACGTCTAAAAAACACAAATCTACTTTGATGTACAACTGCTCTGTTTCATCTGACCAAAAGGCTACTTACTCCCTTTTCTCTACCCTTTCTGTCAAAAACCTTACATGCCACCATCACAAGGTCCACCTTG
>NC_140363.1:907500-1017500 GCF_054491055.1 Hypomesus nipponensis | reverse complement strand
CGCCTCCTCCAGACGTAGCTTCTCCTTCTCCTCTGCCTCCTTAAGGTGCTTCTCCTCAATCTGGACAGGGCCCAAAAGGTAAACGGTTTGTTATACAAAATCATGTACCTGTGTGTGTGTGTGTGTGTGCGTGTGCGTGTGCGTGTGTTTGTGTACAGTACACAACATCCTGCAAATCAATGGCTTGTTGAAGCTAAAAGACCCTATAGCCATCAGAGGCCAGGGTCTTGAAATCTAAACAGAACACATCCCAAACCATACCACACAGTACCTGTTGTTTTAGGGCAAGCTTATACTTATCCAGTTCAGTGAGTTGATGAAGCGTTGGCTGGTTAGGAAACACATTTCCTCTGGCATACATTGAGGTCTGGACAGGGGCAAAACCTGCAGAGGTAAAGTAGAACAGTCATATGCATTTTGTGTACGTGTGTATTACATTTGCGTGAAATGATGTGATGTCTGCAGTGTGCCAGCTGGTGCAGTGACTGTCTACCAGAGACTGTGTTGATGGGAGGCAGTCTGTCCTCTCTCGGGATGGGCCTGGTGGCTTTTTTCAGAGAGGTCTCGGGGTTCAGCCAAGCTTCCTCATTCTGCTTGTGCATCTGCTTCAGGTCAGCTAGACAGGCAAAGTACAGTCAGACACTATACACAGAAATATCTGCCATCAACTGAAGTCCAGTCAACCTATGCAATCCTGTAGGGTGAGCCAACATGGAATGTAAGTGAACCATGCTACAACGTACTAATGAGGTCCCCTTGGGTGTCTCTGAGGGGTGCGCCGCACCCTCCCCGGCCCCATGGGTCATAGTTTCTTATTTCGGCCTCCAGCTTGGCCTCAGCCCGGTCCCTCTCTGCCTTCTCCAGCCTCCGGCGCTCCTGCTTCTCCTGGATCTGCAGGGATTCAAGGTTAAAAAATAATTTGGTGAGGAATACTGACTCGCCTGGAACTACATGTACCAGAGGTTTGAGGATAGACACAGTCAGCGTACACTATGACATCATCATGAACATGAGACTTTCAACTTGCACAACTCAAATAATTAGTCCTTTGTGAATAAAGATGGTCTTGTATTTACCTTTATCAGGTTATAAAAGCATAATGATTATTTCATTATGAAACAGAGTCGCTAAAGGCTCTAAATGGGAAGGATCCCCTTTGTTAATTAAAGTAACGTATAAAAAACACAAATCTACTGTGATGTACAACTGCTCTGTTTCATCTGACCAAAAGGCTACCTACTCCCTTTTCTCTACCCTTTCTGTTAAAAACCTTACATGCCACCATCACAAGGTCCGCCTTGAAATTTCAGTCTCCATATCTCAATTTGAACCACAACACATCAAAGTTGATGAAGAACATTCCATGTTCTACAGTTCAGTCCACATTATGGTGAGTTTGTTCTTTCAATCCCGAAACATTATCTATGAGCAGAACTAATTGCATTTGGTGTATTTTGGTACTGATTTCCAACTGATAGAGCTGGGGGGGGGGGGGGGGGGAAGAGGTCACCTGCTGTTCCAGTTCCTCCTGGTATGTTGGCGCCCTCCGCTCGTCAGGCTCCACCCTTCCCAGTCTGGTGGTCCTGCTCTCTCTATAGGGAGGTCCACCCTCCTCAGCCCAGGGACCCCTGCCCTCGGCCAGGTGGTGCCCCCAGTGCGCCCCTGTCTGCTGGTTAGCCAAAAAACTCCTGGAAATGTCACTGGTCTGGACATGATCAGAACCTGCAAAGATGAAATATATTACAACCATGTGTATTCCACGCACATTAATGTATGTGTTATCTGCAATGTGCCAGCTAGTGCAGTGACTGTCTACCTGAGACTGCGTTGATGGGAGGCAGTCTGTCCTCTCTCGGGATGGGCCTGGTGGCTTTTTTCAGAGAGGTCTCGGGGTTCAGCCAAGCTTCCTCATTCTGCCTGTGCATCTGCTTCAGGTCAGCTAGATAGGCAAAGAACAGTCAGACACTATACACAGAAATATCTGCCATCGATTGAACTCCAATCAACTTATGCATTCCTGTAGGGTGAGCCAACATGGAATGTAAGTGAACCATGCTACAACGTACTAATGAGGTCCCCTTGGGTGTCTCTGAGGGGTGCGCCGCACCCTCCCCGGCCCCATGGGTCATAGTTTTTTATTTCGGCCTCCAGCTTGGCCTCAGCCCGGTCCCTCTCTGCCTTCTCCAGCCTCCGGCGCTCCTGCTTCTCCTGGATCTGCAGGGATTCAAGGTTAAAAAATAATTTGGTGAGGAATACTGACTCGCCTGGAACTACATGTACCAGAGGTTTGAGGATAGACACAGTCAGCGTACACTATGACAATGACATCATCATGAACATGAGACTTTCAACTTGCACAACTAGAATAATTTGTCCTTTGTGAATAAAGATGGTCTTGTATTTACCTTTATCAGGTTATAAAAGCATAATGATTATTTCATTATGAAACAGAGTCGCTAAAGGCTCTAAATGGGAAGGATCCCCTTTGGGAATTAAAGTAACGTATAAAAAACACAAATCTACTTTGATGTACAACTGCTCTGTTTCATCTGACCAAAAGGCTACTTACTCCCTTTTCTCTACCCTTTCTGTCAAAAACCTTACATGCCACCATCACAAGGTCCACCTTGAAATTTCAGTCTCCACATCTCAATTTTAACCACAACATCTCAAAGTTGATGAAGAACATTCCATGTTCTACAGTTCAGTCCACATTATGGTGAGTTTGTTCTTTCAATCCCGAAAAATTATCTATGAGCAGAACTTATTGCATTTGGTGTATTTTGGTACTGATTTCCAACTGATAGAGGTGGGGGGGAGGAGGTCACCTGCTGTTCCAGTTCCTCCTGGTATGTTGGCGCCCTCCGCTCATCAGGCTCCACCCTTCCCAGTCTGGTGGTCCTGCTCTCTCTATAGGGGGGTCCACCCTCCTCAGCCCAGGGACCCCTGCCCTCGGCCAGGTGGTGCCCCCAGTGCGCCCCTGTCTGCTGGTTAGCCAACAAACTCCTGGAAGTGTCGCTGGTCTGGACATGATCAGAACCTGCAAAGATGAAATATATTAAAACCATGTGTATTCCACGCACATTAATGTATGTGTTATCTGCAATGTGCCAGCTGGTGCAGTGACTGTCTACCTGAGACTGCGTTGATAGGAGGCAGTCTGTCCTCTCTCCGGTTGGGCCTGGTGACATTGGCTTTTCTCTGAGAGGTCTCGGGGTTTAGCCAAGCTTCCTCATTCTGCCTGTGCATCTGCTTCAGGTCAGCTAGACAGGCAAATCATAAGAAGTGTTTCAAATACAAGATTCCAAAGTAAAAATCAGCAGACCAGCAAACATTTTTACCCCTGACTTCAAAACTGTTTAAAATGTGGCCCTCTACAAAGTGACTATATCAAATCATGTTATTTGTATAGCCCTTCTTACAAACAATGTCACAGAGGGCTTCACAGATCAGATGAGCAAGTATACATATATGGGGATGAGCCTGTATCTCTCATCAATTTAACACAGATCCACTTATGCAATCCTGAAAGGTGAGCCAACAATGAAGGTAAGTGAACCATGCTACGACGTACTTATGAGGTCCCCTCGGGTGTTTCTGAGGGGTGCGCCGCACCCTCCCCGGCCCCATGGGTTGTAGTTTTTCATTTCAGCCTCCATCTTGGCCTCAGCCCAGTCTCTTTCTTTCTTTTCCAGCCTCAGGCGCTCCTGCTTCTCCTGGATCTGGAGGGATTCAAGATTTTGAAGGAATATGGTGAGGAATACTGACTCCCCTGGAACCACATGTACCAGAGATTTGAGGATAGACCCAGCCTAGATTGTGACATAATCATGAACACGAGACTGACTTTCACTGGGTGAGACGGTCTAAATGGGATGAATCATACTAACTTACAAATGATGTTAAAAATCGATATATAAATCTACAACTTTTATAATTGATCTGACCAAAACATTCACTCCTCCATTCTCTGTGCCATTCACGTCAAAACATTACGTGCCCACCATCATTGCTCTACTTGTTTCAAACATAGACCAAGGTAAGACACAGAATCTCAACTCAAAGTTGATCAAGACAATTCCATGTATCATAGTAGGGAGGGGGGGGTCACCTGCTGTTCTAGTTCCTCTTTGTACGTTGGTGCCCTCCGCTCAACAGGCTCCACCCTTCCCAGTCTGGTGGTCCTGCTCTCTCTATAGGGAGGTCCACCCTCCTCAGCCCAGGGACCCCTGCCCTCGGCCGGGTGGTGGCCCATGTACACCCCTCTCCCCCGTTCAGTCAAAGTGGAGGGATCTCTTCTGAGGGAGGCACCGTACTCCTAGGAAAGAGAGAAAAGGCTTCATGCTATGAGCAGTGATCCATTTCAAATTACATTTACTCACCACAAATGAGGTGCAATTCACAGATCAGTATTCCTCTCACACCATTTATAAAATAAAAGCCGGTCAGCTCTCTGTACTCTACTGAATAAAGAGAAACTCACCCTTGTTTCCATGTAAGGACCATCTTGTTTAAAGTTTGGGTGAAGCTTCATTTTCTGAAACTTTGGCCCTCTGTTGCTTGGGAAAGTTCTCAAGTTCAGTTTTCTCAATTTTGCAGATGGAAAATTGTGAACACTTCTATGAACACAAGACGCTGTTTACCTACTAGTATTTGGCAACTGGTAAGGCACACAGGTAGCCTACTTAAGGCTTCTCTTCCAACTAAAGCACACCAAAAGTTCTCACAAATGATGTAACTCCCATATTTCTGACAGTGCTTGTTCTTAACTGTGCAATGACACTAATATTAGTGGTACGCATTAAGACCTTCTCTCTGTACTGAGTTTCTGTCTGTGTCAGTCTTAGCTAATATCAGCTGCCAAAAAGCGTCAGGCGTGACATCATATCATATCATTAGGCTACCAAATAACAGTGTGTGAATAGCGCATGGTCATTTACTTTTGTTCGTATGTTGAGTAAACATTTGCATCCCGCCGACACAATTCATTCATTCATTTTACAAGTTACATCGGAAAGTCATCAATAGGCCTACTAAGTATCTTGATTTGATCAGTAACACTCCTGAAGCTTTAATGTATTTAAATGGTTATTATGAAGATTTTGATCTCATTAGGCCTACAGCTTACCATTCTTTGTCAAGAACGGTCTGAAACAAAATCCTGTATTTACCTCAGTGTATTCCCTAAATGCTTTGAGCTGTGTGTGTCATCCAAAAATACTACCAGTGGAACGAGTTCTGTTGTTATGCCGTATTAATATTACAAGGGCAAAATCTGTCATTAATGGTTTAACCAAAAGAAAGAATTTGCTGGAAGGGAAATAATGGTAGAATTTGTGAAAGTTCGTGTAGAAAGTTGTGTCCAGTCAATCTTGAGTCTTATGTAATGAGTTTGTGTGACAAAGACAATTGGTTCAGTTACACCAACTAATAAGTATCCACAGTGGACCTTTTTTTAGTCAGTCCACTATGTTTTCAACAAAATGTACAACAGCAATTCAAGTAAAATGGACATTCAAATGTGAATAGCCTAATACAGACGTCAAATGATGCAGTTCTAATGATGATGCTATTCAAGCTAGTTTTAATTCACTCAACAAGCAATTAATTTCCAGAAGTGATAAGTTGCCATTTATTCTCCACTTTTTTCCAGAACTTTTTATGATCTAATGGATTCTTAGGGTGAAGAAGGTTGCAGTCTAGAAGACATTCTATTCTCAGAGAGCCAACGAGAGAGAGAGAGAGACAGAGAGAGAGAGAGAGAGAGAGAGAGAGAGAGAGAGAGAGAGAGAGAGAGAGAGAGAGAGAGAGAAAGAGAGAGAGAGAGACAGAGAGAGAGAGACAGAGAGACAGAGAGGGAGAGAGAGACAGAGAGAGACAGAGAGACAGAGAGAGAGAGAGAGAGAGAGAGAGAGAGAGAGAGAGAGAGACAGAGAGACAGAGAGACAGAGAGACAGAGAGACAGAGAGGGAGAGAGAGACAGAGAGAGACAGAGAGACAGAGAGAGAGAGAGAGAGAGAGAGAGAGAGAGAGAGAGAGAGAGACAGAGAGACAGAGAGACAGAGAGAGAGAGAGTTCTTTGGGTCCACCCTCTTTGACAGGATGTAGTCATCTGGCAGTCTGATAAACTTCCTTGAAGCCTCCATCCTAAGTCACATAGAGAAACTTAGCATCTCATACTTCATGACCAAACTCTGTTCTACTCTCCCCTAAACTTTGCAGTAGTGCCCCAGTAGTGGAGGGTGTTACCTGTCAAGTGAGTCCAGCTCCTCTCACTCTGAGCGCATCATCTGGCCCTCCGCCCGTTTCTGCTCTCTGAGCAGCTTTTTACGGATTGCAGACAATTTACAGAGGACTTCCTTCTTGTACTCTGGTAGGCCGTCTGACACACATACACACACATACCAGTTACAACTAATGTACAATGTGTTGGTTCTAGTTATATGGAACATTTTGTGTTTGTGTGTGTGTGTTACCTGCAGCTCTCAGCTCCTTCCTAACAGCTGGGACAGAAGGTGTCTGGGATTGGAGCCCTGAAAGAGAACCCGTCTAAAAGGTGTGTGGGGGGAAGAGAGACATCAGTTTCTACCTGTTTTCAGACCATGCTCTCCATACTACGTTTATGGTTTATACAAGCGGTAACCTACAGGCATGGGGGTGGTGGGGCATTTCCTGTCCATGCTGGGGGGACTGGGGGTGGACTGAGGTGCCCTGTGTCTCTTCTGGAGGGTGGGGATGGGGGGCGAGAACTCCCTTTGCATCTGCAGATAGACAGTAAGATGGGGATCATACTGATATTTCTGTTTGTTCAAATCTTTCTAATGAAGTTTTGTGGTCCTCTCACCTCTTGAATGCGCGCCTGTCTCTCTTTCTCATAGCGCATCCTCCCAGCAGCAATCTCCTTCTCCTCCACCTCTTTGTTCTTCTCCTCCACCTCTTTCCTCTTCTCCGCTGCAAGACGGACCAGCTCCTTGTTTTTGCCCCTTTTCTGTTGCAAGAAGAACACCAAACTTTATTGAGCCAATAACAGCTGAGTTACAAGAACATGTTACACTCGCTTAAAATCGACCCTTACGTCAAGTGTTTATTGTCCACACCATAAAAATCGAATTCTACTATCAAGATTGTTCAGCATTGTTATTCAAGAGTGTGTGGTCCACATAAGATAACTTGTATACTGTATATTGCAAACGCATATACAGTCATTTCTGCCAAATCCCTCTTAGCCCATCAGTGCCCAGCTGACCTCCATCTCCTTGAGTTTTCGGATGTCCTTCTCCTCGTCAAACTCCCTCTTTATTTGAGCCCTCTGCTCTGCCAGCCTCCTCTCCTCCTTCGCCTCCTCCAGACGTAGCTTCTCCTTCTCCTCTGCCTCCTTAAGGTGCTTCTCCTCAATCTGGACAGGGCCCAAAAGGTAAACGGTTTGTTATACAAAATCATGTACCTGTGTGTGTGTGTGTGTGCGTGTGCGTGTGCGTGTGTTTGTGTACAGTACACAACATCCTGCAAATCAATGGCTTGTTGAAGCTAAAAGACCCTATAGCCATCAGAGGCCAGGGTCTTGAAATCTAAACAGAACACATCCCAAACCATACCACACAGTACCTGTTGTTTTAGGGCAAGCTTATACTTATCCAGTTCAGTGAGTTGATGAAGCGTTGGCTGGTTAGGAAACACATTTCCTCTGGCATACATTGAGGTCTGGACAGGGGCAAAACCTGCAGAGGTAAAGTAGAACAGTCATATGCATTTTGTGTACGTGTGTATTACATTTGCGTGAAATGATGTGATGTCTGCAGTGTGCCAGCTGGTGCAGTGACTGTCTACCAGAGACTGTGTTGATGGGAGGCAGTCTGTCCTCTCTCGGGATGGGCCTGGTGGCTTTTTTCAGAGAGGTCTCGGGGTTCAGCCAAGCTTCCTCATTCTGCTTGTGCATCTGCTTCAGGTCAGCTAGACAGGCAAAGTACAGTCAGACACTATACACAGAAATATCTGCCATCAACTGAAGTCCAGTCAACCTATGCAATCCTGTAGGGTGAGCCAACATGGAATGTAAGTGAACCATGCTACAACGTACTAATGAGGTCCCCTTGGGTGTCTCTGAGGGGTGCGCCGCACCCTCCCCGGCCCCATGGGTCATAGTTTCTTATTTCGGCCTCCAGCTTGGCCTCAGCCCGGTCCCTCTCTGCCTTCTCCAGCCTCCGGCGTTCCTGCTTCTCCTGGATCTGCAGGGATTCAAGGTTAAAAAATAATTTGGTGAGGAATACTGACTCGCCTGGAACTACATGTACCAGAGGTTTGAGGATAGACACAGTCAGCGTACACTATGACATCATCATGAACATGAGACTTTCAACTTGCACAACTCAAATAATTAGTCCTTTGTGAATAAAGATGGTCTTGTATTTACCTTTATCAGGTTATAAAAGCATAATGATTATTTCATTATGAAACAGAGTCGCTAAAGGCTCTAAATGGGAAGGATCCCCTTTGTTAATTAAAGTAACGTATAAAAAACACAAATCTACTGTGATGTACAACTGCTCTGTTTCATCTGACCAAAAGGCTACCTACTCCCTTTTCTCTACCCTTTCTGTTAAAAACCTTACATGCCACCATCACAAGGTCCGCCTTGAAATTTCAGTCTCCATATCTCAATTTGAACCACAACACATCAAAGTTGATGAAGAACATTCCATGTTCTACAGTTCAGTCCACATTATGGTGAGTTTGTTCTTTCAATCCCGAAACATTATCTATGAGCAGAACTAATTGCATTTGGTGTATTTTGGTACTGATTTCCAACTGATAGAGCTGGGGGGGGGGGGGGAAGAGGTCACCTGCTGTTCCAGTTCCTCCTGGTATGTTGGCGCCCTCCGCTCGTCAGGCTCCACCCTTCCCAGTCTGGTGGTCCTGCTCTCTCTATAGGGAGGTCCACCCTCCTCAGCCCAGGGACCCCTGCCCTCGGCCAGGTGGTGCCCCCAGTGCGCCCCTGTCTGCTGGTTAGCCAAAAAACTCCTGGAAATGTCACTGGTCTGGACATGATCAGAACCTGCAAAGATGAAATATATTACAACCATGTGTATTCCACGCACATTAATGTATGTGTTATCTGCAATGTGCCAGCTAGTGCAGTGACTGTCTACCTGAGACTGCGTTGATGGGAGGCAGTCTGTCCTCTCTCGGGATGGGCCTGGTGGCTTTTTTCAGAGAGGTCTCGGGGTTCAGCCAAGCTTCCTCATTCTGCCTGTGCATCTGCTTCAGGTCAGCTAGATAGGCAAAGAACAGTCAGACACTATACACAGAAATATCTGCCATCGATTGAACTCCAATCAACTTATGCATTCCTGTAGGGTGAGCCAACATGGAATGTAAGTGAACCATGCTACAACGTACTAATGAGGTCCCCTTGGGTGTCTCTGAGGGGTGCGCCGCACCCTCCCCGGCCCCATGGGTCATAGTTTTTTATTTCGGCCTCCAGCTTGGCCTCAGCCCGGTCCCTCTCTGCCTTCTCCAGCCTCCGGCGCTCCTGCTTCTCCTGGATCTGCAGGGATTCAAGGTTAAAAAATAATTTGGTGAGGAATACTGACTCGCCTGGAACTACATGTACCAGAGGTTTGAGGATAGACACAGTCAGCGTACACTATGACAATGACATCATCATGAACATGAGACTTTCAACTTGCACAACTAGAATAATTTGTCCTTTGTGAATAAAGATGGTCTTGTATTTACCTTTATCAGGTTATAAAAGCATAATGATTATTTCATTATGAAACAGAGTCGCTAAAGGCTCTAAATGGGAAGGATCCCCTTTGGGAATTAAAGTAACGTATAAAAAACACAAATCTACTTTGATGTACAACTGCTCTGTTTCATCTGACCAAAAGGCTACTTACTCCCTTTTCTCTACCCTTTCTGTCAAAAACCTTACATGCCACCATCACAAGGTCCACCTTGAAATTTCAGTCTCCACATCTCAATTTTAACCACAACATCTCAAAGTTGATGAAGAACATTCCATGTTCTACAGTTCAGTCCACATTATGGTGAGTTTGTTCTTTCAATCCCGAAAAATTATCTATGAGCAGAACTTATTGCATTTGGTGTATTTTGGTACTGATTTCCAACTGATAGAGGTGGGGGGGGGGGGGGAGGAGGTCACCTGCTGTTCCAGTTCCTCCTGGTATGTTGGCGCCCTCCGCTCATCAGGCTCCACCCTTCCCAGTCTGGTGGTCCTGCTCTCTCTATAGGGGGGTCCACCCTCCTCAGCCCAGGGACCCCTGCCCTCGGCCAGGTGGTGCCCCCAGTGCGCCCCTGTCTGCTGGTTAGCCAACAAACTCCTGGAAGTGTCGCTGGTCTGGACATGATCAGAACCTGCAAAGATGAAATATATTAAAACCATGTGTATTCCACGCACATTAATGTATGTGTTATCTGCAATGTGCCAGCTGGTGCAGTGACTGTCTACCTGAGACTGCGTTGATAGGAGGCAGTCTGTCCTCTCTCCGGTTGGGCCTGGTGACATTGGCTTTTCTCTGAGAGGTCTCGGGGTTTAGCCAAGCTTCCTCATTCTGCCTGTGCATCTGCTTCAGGTCAGCTAGACAGGCAAATCATAAGAAGTGTTTCAAATACAAGATTCCAAAGTAAAAATCAGCAGACCAGCAAACATTTTTACCCCTGACTTCAAAACTGTTTAAAATGTGGCCCTCTACAAAGTGACTATATCAAATCATGTTATTTGTATAGCCCTTCTTACAAACAATGTCACAGAGGGCTTCACAGAT
The DNA here is from genome assembly GCF_054491055.1 of Hypomesus nipponensis. NCBI lineage: Eukaryota > Metazoa > Chordata > Actinopteri > Osmeriformes > Osmeridae > Hypomesus > Hypomesus nipponensis. The sequence goes on along the minus strand of NC_140363.1, from coordinate 1,006,713 downwards.
CAGATGAGCAAGTATACATATATGGGGATGAGCCTGTATCTCTCATCAATTTAACACAGATCCACTTATGCAATCCTGAAAGGTGAGCCAACAATGAAGGTAAGTGAACCATGCTACGACGTACTTATGAGGTCCCCTCAGGTGTTTCTGAGGGGTGCGCCGCACCCTCCCCGGCCCCATGGGTTGTAGTTTTTCATTTCAGCCTCCATCTTGGCCTCAGCCCAGTCTCTTTCTTTTTTTTCCAGCCTCAGGCGCTCCTGCTTCTCCTGGATCTGGAGGGATTCAAGATTTTGAAGGAATATGGTGAGGAATACTGACTCCCCTGGAACCACATGTACCAGAGATTTGAGGATAGACCCAGCCTAGATTGTGACATAATCATGAACACGAGACTGACTTTCACTGGGTGAGACGGTCTAAATGGGATGAATCATACTAACTTACAAATGATGTTAAAAATCGATATATAAATCTACAACTTTTATAATTGATCTGACCAAAACATTCACTCCTCCATTCTCTGTGCCATTCACGTCAAAACATTACGTGCCCACCATCATTGCTCTACTTGTTTCAAACATAGACCAAGGTAAGACACAGAATCTCAACTCAAAGTTGATCAAGACAATTCCATGTATCATAGTAGGGAGGGGGGGGTCACCTGCTGTTCTAGTTCCTCTTTGTACGTTGGTGCCCTCCGCTCAACAGGCTCCACCCTTCCCAGTCTGGTGGTCCTGCTCTCTCTATAGGGAGGTCCACCCTCCTCAGCCCAGGGACCCCTGCCCTCGGCCGGGTGGTGGCCCATGTACACCCCTCTCCCCCGTTCAGTCAGAGTGGAGGGATCTCTTCTGAGGGAGGCACCGTACTCCTAGGAAAGAGAGAAAAGGCTTCATGCTATGAGCAGTGATCCATTTCAAATTACATTTACTCACCACAAATGAGGTGCAATTCACAGATCAGTATTCCTCTCACACCATTTATAAAATAAAAGCCGGTCAGCTCTCTGTACTCTACTGAATAAAGAGAAACTCACCCTTGTTTCCATGTAAGGACCATCTTGTTTAAAGTTTGGGTGAAGCTTCATTTTCTGAAACTTTGGCCCTCTGTTGCTTGGGAAAGTTCTCAAGTTCAGTTTTCTCAATTTTGCAGATGGAAAATTGCGAATACTTCTATGAACACAAGACGCTGTTTACCTACTTGTATTTGGCAACTGGTAAGGCACACAGGTAGCCTACTTAAGGCTTCTCTTCCAACTAAAGCACACCAAAAGTTCTCACAAATGATGTAACTCCCATATTTCTGACAGTGCTTGTTCTTAACTGTGCAATGACACTAATATTAGTGGTACGCATTAAGACCTTCTCTCTGTACTGAGTTTCTGTCTGTGTCAGTCTTAGCTAATATCAGCTGCCAAAAAGCGTCAGGCGTGACATCATATCATATCATTAGGCTACCAAATAACAGTGTGTGAATAGCGCATGGTCATTTACTTTTGTTCGTATGTTGAGTAAACATTTGCATCCCGCCGACACAATTCATTCATTCATTTTACAAGTTACATCGGAAAGTCATCAATAGGCCTACTAAGTATCTTGATTTGATCAGTAACACTCCTGAAGCTTTAATGTATTTAAATGGTTATTATGAAGATTTTGATCTCATTAGGCCTACAGCTTACCATTCTTTGTCAAGAACGGTCTGAAACAAAATCCTGTATTTACCTCAGTGTATTCCCTAAATGCTTTGAGCTGTGTGTGTCATCCAAAAATACTACCAGTGGAACGAGTTCTGTTGTTATGCCGTATTAATATTACAAGGGCAAAATCTGTCATTAATGGTTTAACCAAAAGAAAGAATTTGCTGGAAGGGAAATAATGGTAGAATTTGTGAAAGTTCGTGTAGAAAGTTGTGTCCAGTCAATCTTGAGTCTTATGTAATGAGTTTGTGTGACAAAGACAATTGGTTCAGTTACACCAACTAATAAGTATCCACAGTGGACCTTTTTTTAGTCAGTCCACTATGTTTTCAAAAAAATGTACAACAGCAATTCAAGTAAAATGGACATTCAAATGTGAATAGCCTAATACAGACGTCAAATGATGCAGTTCTAATGATGATGCTATTCAAGCTAGTTTTAATTCACTCAACAAGCAATTAATTTCCAGAAGTGATAAGTTGCCATTTATTCTCCACTTTTTTCCAGAACTTTTTATGATCTAATGGATTCTTAGGGTGAAGAAGGTTGCAGTCTAGAAGACATTCTATTCTCAGAGAGCCAACGAGAGAGAGAGAGAGAGAGAGACAGAGAGAGAGAGAGAGAGAGAGAGAGAGAGAGAGAGAGAGAGAGAGAGAAAGAGAGAGACAGAGAGAGAGAGACAGAGAGACAGAGAGAAAGAGAGAGACAGAGAGACAGAGAGAGAAAGAGAGAGACAGAGAGACAGAGAGAGAGAGAGAGAGAGAGAGAGAGAGAGAGAGAGAGAGAGAGAGAGAGAGAGAGAAAGAGAGAGAGTCAGGGAGACAGAGAGAGAGAGAGAGAGAGAGAGAGAGAGAGAGAGAGAGAGACAGAGAGACAGAGAGACAGAGAGAGAGAGAGTTCTTTGGGTCCACCCTCTTTGACAGGATGTAGTCATCTGGCAGTCTGATAAACTTCCTTGAAGCCTCCATCCTAAGTCACATAGAGAAACTTAGCATCTCATACTTCATGACCAAACTCTGTTCTACTCTCCCCTAAACTTTGCAGTAGTGCCCCAGTAGTGGAGGGTGTTACCTGTCAAGTGAGTCCAGCTCCTCTCACTCTGAGCGCATCATCTGGCCCTCCGCCCGTTTCTGCTCTCTGAGCAGCTTTTTACGGATTGCAGACAATTTACAGAGGACTTCCTTCTTGTACTCTGGTAGGCCGTCTGACACACATACACACACATACCAGTTACAACTAATGTACAATGTGTTGGTTCTAGTTATATGGAACATTTTGTGTTTGTGTGTGTGTGTTACCTGCAGCTCTCAGCTCCTTCCTAACAGCTGGGACAGAAGGTGTCTGGGATTGGAGCCCTGAAAGAGAACCCGTCTAAAAGGTGTGTGGGGGGAAGAGAGACATCAGTTTCTACCTGTTTTCAGACCATGCTCTCCATACTACGTTTATGGTTTATACAAGCGGTAACCTACAGGCATGGGGGTGGTGGGGCATTTCCTGTCCATGCTGGGGGGACTGGGGGTGGACTGAGGTGCCCTGTGTCTCTTCTGGAGGGTGGGGATGGGGGGCGAGAACTCCCTTTGCATCTGCAGATAGACAGTAAGATGGGGATCATACTGATATTTCTGTTTGTTCAAATCTTTCTAATGAAGTTTTGTGGTCCTCTCACCTCTTGAATGCGCGCCTGTCTCTCTTTCTCATAGCGCATCCTCCCAGCAGCAATCTCCTTCTCCTCCACCTCTTTGTTCTTCTCCTCCACCTCTTTCCTCTTCTCCGCTGCAAGACGGACCAGCTCCTTGTTTTTGCCCCTTTTCTGTTGCAAGAAGAACACCAAACTTTATTGAGCCAATAACAGCTGAGTTACAAGAACATGTTACACTCGCTTAAAATCGACCCTTACGTCAAGTGTTTATTGTCCACACCATAAAAATCGAATTCTACTATCAAGATTGTTCAGCATTGTTATTCAAGAGTGTGTGGTCCACATAAGATAACTTGTATACTGTATATTGCAAACGCATATACAGTCATTTCTGCCAAATCCCTCTTAGCCCATCAGTGCCCAGCTGACCTCCATCTCCTTGAGTTTTCGGATGTCCTTCTCCTCGTCAAACTCCCTCTTTATTTGAGCCCTCTGCTCTGCCAGCCTCCTCTCCTCCTTCGCCTCCTCCAGACGTAGCTTCTCCTTCTCCTCTGCCTCCTTAAGGTGCTTCTCCTCAATCTGGACAGGGCCCAAAAGGTAAACGGTTTGTTATACAAAATCATGTACCTGTGTGTGTGTGTGTGTGTGCGTGTGCGTGTGCGTGTGCGTGTGTTTGTGTACAGTACACAACATCCTGCAAATCAATGGCTTGTTGAAGCTAAAAGACCCTATAGCCATCAGAGGCCAGGGTCTTGAAATCTAAACAGAACACATCCCAAACCATACCACACAGTACCTGTTGTTTTAGGGCAAGCTTATACTTATCCAGTTCAGTGAGTTGATGAAGCGTTGGCTGGTTAGGAAACACATTTCCTCTGGCATACATTGAGGTCTGGACAGGGGCAAAACCTGCAGAGGTAAAGTAGAACAGTCATATGCATTTTGTGTACGTGTGTATTACATTTGCGTGAAATGATGTGATGTCTGCAGTGTGCCAGCTGGTGCAGTGACTGTCTACCAGAGACTGTGTTGATGGGAGGCAGTCTGTCCTCTCTCGGGATGGGCCTGGTGGCTTTTTTCAGAGAGGTCTCGGGGTTCAGCCAAGCTTCCTCATTCTGCTTGTGCATCTGCTTCAGGTCAGCTAGACAGGCAAAGTACAGTCAGACACTATACACAGAAATATCTGCCATCAACTGAAGTCCAGTCAACCTATGCAATCCTGTAGGGTGAGCCAACATGGAATGTAAGTGAACCATGCTACAACGTACTAATGAGGTCCCCTTGGGTGTCTCTGAGGGGTGCGCCGCACCCTCCCCGGCCCCATGGGTCATAGTGTCTTATTTCGGCCTCCAGCTTGGCCTCAGCCCGGTCCCTCTCTGCCTTCTCCAGCCTCCGGCGCTCCTGCTTCTCCTGGATCTGCAGGGATTCAAGGTTAAAAAATAATTTGGTGAAGAATACTGACTCGCCTGGAACTACATGTACCAGAGGTTTGAGGATAGACACAGTCAGCGTACACTATGACATCATCATGAACATGAGACTTTCAACTTGCACAACTCAAATAATTAGTCCTTTGTGAATAAAGATGGTCTTGTATTTACCTTTATCAGGTTATAAAAGCATAATGATTATTTCATTATGAAACAGAGTCGCTAAAGGCTCTAAATGGGAAGGATCCCCTTTGTTAATTAAAGTAACGTATAAAAAACACAAATCTACTGTGATGTACAACTGCTCTGTTTCATCTGACCAAAAGGCTACCTACTCCCTTTTCTCTACCCTTTCTGTTAAAAACCTTACATGCCACCATCACAAGGTCCGCCTTGAAATTTCAGTCTCCATATCTCAATTTGAACCACAACACATCAAAGTTGATGAAGAACATTCCATGTTCTACAGTTCAGTCCACATTATGGTGAGTTTGTTCTTTCAATCCCGAAACATTATCTATGAGCAGAACTAATTGCACTTGGTGTATTTTGGTACTGATTTCCAACTGATAGAGCTGGGGGGGGGGGGGGAAGAGGTCACCTGCTGTTCCAGTTCCTCCTGGTATGTTGGCGCCCTCCGCTCGTCAGGCTCCACCCTTCCCAGTCTGGTGGTCCTGCTCTCTCTATAGGGAGGTCCACCCTCCTCAGCCCAGGGACCCCTGCCCTCGGCCAGGTGGTGCCCCCAGTGCGCCCCTGTCTGCTGGTTAGCCAAAAAACTCCTGGAAATGTCACTGGTCTGGACATGATCAGAACCTGCAAAGATGAAATATATTACAACCATGTGTATTCCACGCACATTAATGTATGTGTTATCTGCAATGTGCCAGCTAGTGCAGTGACTGTCTACCTGAGACTGCGTTGATGGGAGGCAGTCTGTCCTCTCTCGGGATGGGCCTGGTGGCTTTTTTCAGAGAGGTCTCGGGGTTCAGCCAAGCTTCCTCATTCTGCCTGTGCATCTGCTTCAGGTCAGCTAGATAGGCAAAGAACAGTCAGACACTATACACAGAAATATCTGCCATCGATTGAACTCCAATCAACTTATGCATTCCTGTAGGGTGAGCCAACATGGAATGTAAGTGAACCATGCTACAACGTACTAATGAGGTCCCCTTGGGTGTCTCTGAGGGGTGCGCCGCACCCTCCCCGGCCCCATGGGTCATAGTTTTTTATTTCGGCCTCCAGCTTGGCCTCAGCCCGGTCCCTCTCTGCCTTCTCCAGCCTCCGGCGCTCCTGCTTCTCCTGGATCTGCAGGGATTCAAGGTTAAAAAATAATTTGGTGAGGAATACTGACTCGCCTGGAACTACATGTACCAGAGGTTTGAGGATAGACACAGTCAGCGTACACTATGACAATGACATCATCATGAACATGAGACTTTCAACTTGCACAACTAGAATAATTTGTCCTTTGTGAATAAAGATGGTCTTGTATTTACCTTTATCAGGTTATAAAAGCATAATGATTATTTCATTATGAAACAGAGTCGCTAAAGGCTCTAAATGGGAAGGATCCCCTTTGGGAATTAAAGTAACGTATAAAAAACACAAATCTACTTTGATGTACAACTGCTCTGTTTCATCTGACCAAAAGGCTACTTACTCCCTTTTCTCTACCCTTTCTGTCAAAAACCTTACATGCCACCATCACAAGGTCCACCTTGAAATTTCAGTCTCCACATCTCAATTTTAACCACAACATCTCAAAGTTGATGAAGAACATTCCATGTTCTACAGTTCAGTCCACATTATGGTGAGTTTGTTCTTTCAATCCCGAAAAATTATCTATGAGCAGAACTTATTGCATTTGGTGTATTTTGGTACTGATTTCCAACTGATAGAGGTGGGGGGGGGAGGAGGTCACCTGCTGTTCCAGTTCCTCCTGGTATGTTGGCGCCCTCCGCTCATCAGGCTCCACCCTTCCCAGTCTGGTGGTCCTGCTCTCTCTATAGGGGGGTCCACCCTCCTCAGCCCAGGGACCCCTGCCCTCGGCCAGGTGGTGCCCCCAGTGCGCCCCTGTCTGCTGGTTAGCCAACAAACTCCTGGAAGTGTCGCTGGTCTGGACATGATCAGAACCTGCAAAGATGAAATATATTAAAACCATGTGTATTCCACGCACATTAATGTATGTGTTATCTGCAATGTGCCAGCTGGTGCAGTGACTGTCTGTCCTCTCTCCGGTTGGGCCTGGTGACATTGGCTTTTCTCTGAGAGGTCTCGGGGTTTAGCCAAGCTTCCTCATTCTGCCTGTGCATCTGCTTCAGGTCAGCTAGACAGGCAAATCATAAGAAGTGTTTCAAATACAAGATTCCAAAGTAAAAATCAGCAGACCAGCAAACATTTTTACCCCTGACTTCAAAACTGTTTAAAATGTGGCCCTCTACAAAGTGACTATATCAAATCATGTTATTTGTATAGCCTTTCTTACAAACAATGTCACAGAGGGCTTCACAGATCAGATGAGCAAGTATACATATATGGGGATGAGCCTGTATCTCTCATCAATTTAACACAGATCCACTTATGCAATCCTGAAAGGTGAGCCAACAATGAAGGTAAGTGAACCATGCTACGACGTACTTATGAGGTCCCCTTGGGTGTTTCTGAGGGGTGCGCCGCACCCTCCCCGGCCCCATGGGTTGTAGTTTTTCATTTCAGCCTCCATCTTGGCCTCAGCCCAGTCTCTTTCTTTCTTTTCCAGCCTCAGGCGCTCCTGCTTCTCCTGGATCTGGAGGGATTCAAGATTTTGAAGGAATATGGTGAGGAATACTGACTCCCCTGGAACCACATGTACCAGAGATTTGAGGATAGACCCAGCCTAGATTGTGACATAATCATGAACACGAGACTGACTTTCACTGGGTGAGACGGTCTAAATGGGATGAATCATACTAACTTACAAATGATGTTAAAAATCGATATATAAATCTACAACTTTTATAATTGATCTGACCAAAACATTCACTCCTCCATTCTCTGTGCCATTCACGTCAAAACATTACGTGCCCACCATCATTGCTCTACTTGTTTCAAACATAGACCAAGGTAAGACACAGAATCTCAACTCAAAGTTGATCAAGACAATTCCATGTATCATAGTAGGGAGGGGGGGGTCACCTGCTGTTCTAGTTCCTCTTTGTACGTTGGTGCCCTCCGCTCAACAGGCTCCACCCTTCCCAGTCTGGTGGTCCTGCTCTCTCTATAGGGAGGTCCACCCTCCTCAGCCCAGGGACCCCTGCCCTCGGCCGGGTGGTGGCCCATGTACACCCCTCTCCCCCGTTCAGTCAAAGTGGAGGGATCTCTTCTGAGGGAGGCACCGTACTCCTAGGAAAGAGAGAAAAGGCTTCATGCTATGAGCAGTGATCCATTTCAAATTACATTTACTCACCACAAATGAGGTGCAATTCACAGATCAGTATTCCTCTCACACCATTTATAAAATAAAAGCCGGTCAGCTCTCTGTACTCTACTGAATAAAGAGAAACTCACCCTTGTTTCCATGTAAGGACCATCTTGTTTAAAGTTTGGGTGAAGCTTCATTTTCTGAAACTTTGGCCCTCTGTTGCTTGGGAAAGTTCTCAAGTTCAGTTTTCTCAATTTTGCAGATGGAAAATTGCGAATACTTCTATGAACACAAGACGCTGTTTACCTACTTGTATTTGGCAACTGGTAAGGCACACAGGTAGCCTACTTAAGGCTTCTCTTCCAACTAAAGCACACCAAAAGTTCTCACAAATGATGTAACTCCCATATTTCTGACAGTGCTTGTTCTTAACTGTGCAATGACACTAATATTAGTGGTACGCATTAAGACCTTCTCTCTGTACTGAGTTTCTGTCTGTGTCAGTCTTAGCTAATATCAGCTGCCAAAAAGCGTCAGGCGTGACATCATATCATATCATTAGGCTACCAAATAACAGTGTGTGAATAGCGCATGGTCATTTACTTTTGTTCGTATGTTGAGTAAACATTTGCATCCCGCCGACACAATTCATTCATTCATTTTACAAGTTACATCGGAAAGTCATCAATAGGCCTACTAAGTATCTTGATTTGATCAGTAACACTCCTGAAGCTTTAATGTATTTAAATGGTTATTATGAAGATTTTGATCTCATTAGGCCTACAGCTTACCATTCTTTGTCAAGAACGGTCTGAAACAAAATCCTGTATTTACCTCAGTGTATTCCCTAAATGCTTTGAGCTGTGTGTGTCATCCAAAAATACTACCAGTGGAACGAGTTCTGTTGTTATGCCGTATTAATATTACAAGGGCAAAATCTGTCATTAATGGTTTAACCAAAAGAAAGAATTTGCTGGAAGGGAAATAATGGTAGAATTTGTGAAAGTTCGTGTAGAAAGTTGTGTCCAGTCAATCTTGAGTCTTATGTAATGAGTTTGTGTGACAAAGACAATTGGTTCAGTTACACCAACTAATAAGTATCCACAGTGGACCTTTTTTTAGTCAGTCCACTATGTTTTCAAAAAAATGTACAACAGCAATTCAAGTAAAATGGACATTCAAATGTGAATAGCCTAATACAGACGTCAAATGATGCAGTTCTAATGATGATGCTATTCAAGCTAGTTTTAATTCACTCAACAAGCAATTAATTTCCAGAAGTGATAAGTTGCCATTTATTCTCCACTTTTTTCCAGAACTTTTTATGATCTAATGGATTCTTAGGGTGAAGAAGGTTGCAGTCTAGAAGACATTCTATTCTCAGAGAGCCAACGAGAGAGAGAGAGAGAGAGAGACAGAGAGAGAGAGAGAGAGAGAGAGAGAGAGAGAGAGAGAGAGAGAGAGAAGAGAGAGACAGAGAGAGAGAGACAGAGAGACAGAGAGGGAGAGAGAGACAGAGAGACAGAGAGAGAAAGAGAGAGACAGAGAGACAGAGAGAGAGAGAGAGAGAGAGAGAGAGAGAGAGAGAGAGAGAGAGAGAGAGAGAGAGAGAGAGAGAGAAAGAGAGAGAGTCAGGGAGACAGAGAGAGAGAGAGAGAGAGAGAGAGAGAGAGAGAGAGAGAGAGAGAGAGACAGAGAGACAGAGAGACAGAGAGAGAGAGAGTTCTTTGGGTCCACCCTCTTTGACAGGATGTAGTCATCTGGCAGTCTGATAAACTTCCTTGAAGCCTCCATCCTAAGTCACATAGAGAAACTTAGCATCTCATACTTCATGACCAAACTCTGTTCTACTCTCCCCTAAACTTTGCAGTAGTGCCCCAGTAGTGGAGGGTGTTACCTGTCAAGTGAGTCCAGCTCCTCTCACTCTGAGCGCATCATCTGGCCCTCCGCCCGTTTCTGCTCTCTGAGCAGCTTTTTACGGATTGCAGACAATTTACAGAGGACTTCCTTCTTGTACTCTGGTAGGCCGTCTGACACACATACACACACATACCAGTTACAACTAATGTACAATGTGTTGGTTCTAGTTATATGGAACATTTTGTGTTTGTGTGTGTGTGTTACCTGCAGCTCTCAGCTCCTTCCTAACAGCTGGGACAGAAGGTGTCTGGGATTGGAGCCCTGAAAGAGAACCCGTCTAAAAGGTGTGTGGGGGGAAGAGAGACATCAGTTTCTACCTGTTTTCAGACCATGCTCTCCATACTACGTTTATGGTTTATACAAGCAGTAACCTACAGGCATGGGGGTGGTGGGGCATTTCCTGTCCATGCTGGGGGGACTGGGGGTGGACTGAGGTGCCCTGTGTCTCTTCTGGAGGGTGGGGATGGGGGGCGAGAACTCCCTTTGCATCTGCAGATAGACAGTAAGATGGGGATCATACTGATATTTCTGTTTGTTCAAATCTTTCTAATGAAGTTTTGTGGTCCTCTCACCTCTTGAATGCGCGCCTGTCTCTCTTTCTCATAGCGCATCCTCCCAGCAGCAATCTCCTTCTCCTCCACCTCTTTGTTCTTCTCCTCCACCTCTTTCCTCTTCTCCGCTGCAAGACGGACCAGCTCCTTGTTTTTGCCCCTTTTCTGTTGCAAGAAGAACACCAAACTTTATTGAGCCAATAACAGCTGAGTTACAAGAACATGTTACACTCGCTTAAAATCGACCCTTACGTCAAGTGTTTATTGTCCACACCATAAAAATCGAATTCTACTATCAAGATTGTTCAGCATTGTTATTCAAGAGTGTGTGGTCCACATAAGATAACTTGTATACTGTATATTGCAAACGCATATACAGTCATTTCTGCCAAATCCCTCTTAGCCCATCAGTGCCCAGCTGACCTCCATCTCCTTGAGTTTTCGGATGTCCTTCTCCTCGTCAAACTCCCTCTTTATTTGAGCCCTCTGCTCTGCCAGCCTCCTCTCCTCCTTCGCCTCCTCCAGACGTAGCTTCTCCTTCTCCTCTGCCTCCTTAAGGTGCTTCTCCTCAATCTGGACAGGGCCCAAAAGGTAAACGGTTTGTTATACAAAATCATGTACCTGTGTGTGTGTGTGTGTGTGCGTGTGCGTGTGCGTGTGTTTGTGTACAGTACACAACATCCTGCAAATCAATGGCTTGTTGAAGCTAAAAGACCCTATAGCCATCAGAGGCCAGGGTCTTGAAATCTAAACAGAACACATCCCAAACCATACCACACAGTACCTGTTGTTTTAGGGCAAGCTTATACTTATCCAGTTCAGTGAGTTGATGAAGCGTTGGCTGGTTAGGAAACACATTTCCTCTGGCATACATTGAGGTCTGGACAGGGGCAAAACCTGCAGAGGTAAAGTAGAACAGTCATATGCATTTTGTGTACGTGTGTATTACATTTGCGTGAAATGATGTGATGTCTGCAGTGTGCCAGCTGGTGCAGTGACTGTCTACCAGAGACTGTGTTGATGGGAGGCAGTCTGTCCTCTCTCGGGATGGGCCTGGTGGCTTTTTTCAGAGAGGTCTCGGGGTTCAGCCAAGCTTCCTCATTCTGCTTGTGCATCTGCTTCAGGTCAGCTAGACAGGCAAAGTACAGTCAGACACTATACACAGAAATATCTGCCATCAACTGAAGTCCAGTCAACCTATGCAATCCTGTAGGGTGAGCCAACATGGAATGTAAGTGAACCATGCTACAACGTACTAATGAGGTCCCCTTGGGTGTCTCTGAGGGGTGCGCCGCACCCTCCCCGGCCCCATGGGTCATAGTTTCTTATTTCGGCCTCCAGCTTGGCCTCAGCCCGGTCCCTCTCTGCCTTCTCCAGCCTCCGGCGCTCCTGCTTCTCCTGGATCTGCAGGGATTCAAGGTTAAAAAATAATTTGGTGAGGAATACTGACTCGCCTGGAACTACATGTACCAGAGGTTTGAGGATAGACACAGTCAGCGTACACTATGACATCATCATGAACATGAGACTTTCAACTTGCACAACTCAAATAATTAGTCCTTTGTGAATAAAGATGGTCTTGTATTTACCTTTATCAGGTTATAAAAGCATAATGATTATTTCATTATGAAACAGAGTCGCTAAAGGCTCTAAATGGGAAGGATTTCCTTTGGGAATTAAAGTAACGTATAAAAAACACAAATCTACTTTGATGTACAACTGCTCTGTTTCATCTGACCAAAAGGCTACCTACTCCCTTTCTGCGCTGCTGAGATTTGAACTCAGGATTTGCACCCCATGACTTTGAGACAAAGGATGCAAAATTGAGCTGACACCTGCGCCTAACAAGGCGCCGCTGAGATTTGAACTCAGGATCTCCTGTTTACTAGACAGGCGCTTTGACCAACTAAGCCACGGCGCCTCGCTTTGTCAACTGAGACGAGCTCAGCCTTCTGTTTCCTCTTCGAGTGGGGGCTTTAAGGTGGGGTCAACAGCATCCGGTATCCAGTGCGCCACAGAGCCCCCAGTGCTAAACCTGTTTGGATTCGCCATACCATACTTAGGGGTTTGAGTGGCGAAGGAGCTGTACATGCAGATGTTCCACGAAAAGCTCAGTGTTGCCTGCTGTTTCAGAGCCCGGATAGCTCAGTCGGCAGAGCATCAGACTTTTAATCTGAGGGTCCAGGGTTCAAGTCCCTGTTTGGGCGAAAGGGTCCTCAAACCGTGTGGCAGCGCGGGATGAAGCGGGCCAAATTTGTCTCTCTTATGTACCTGACTTTGAGGGAACAACGGAAGCTTTTAATGGGAGGGTCCAGCATTCAAGTTCCTGGGTTAGCTGTGTGTTCAAACCACAGAGCGTGACTTGCGGCACGCAACCTTTGTCTCCGTTGCACCCCATGACTTTGAGACAAAGGATGCAAAATTGAGCTGACACCTGCGCCTAAAAAGGCGCCGCTGAGATTTGAACTCAGGATCTCCTGTTTACTAGACAGGCGCTTTGACCAACTAAGCCACGGCGCCTCGCTTTGTCAACAGAGACGAGCGCAACCTTCTGTTTCCTCTTCGAGTGGGTGCTTTAAGGTGGGGTCGACAGCATCTTCGCAAGCCACCTGAGAAGGTCATGCCCAAAATGGGGGATCGCATGCCTTCCTTGCAAATAAAACCTCCCACTTTCTCACAGCTCAGTTGGCAGAGCGTAGGACTGCATTTTTCAGACCCGACGGCGGAACAGCTCATTTGTCACACAGGCATGACCCACAACAGAGGCAAACAAGGACACGTTAGTCCCTGGGTGGGCTCGAACCACCATCCTTTCGGTTAACAGCCGAACGCGCTAGCCAATTGCGCCACAGAGACCCTGTCTTTGCAGAAACAGGACCGGAACATGGAAGGACCGGAAGATGGAAGGAAACGCTGGGAGACGAGTGCTCGGAGTCCCGTGAAGAAGAGGAGGAGCAGCCGCACAAATGACTTCCCGCGATCGGTCGACGGGAGCAAAAACGCGAACGACTCTGGTGGGACTCGAACCCACAACCTTTGAATGGCTTTTCCTCCCCCTTCCTAGAAGTCCAATGCGCTATCCATTGCGCCACAGAGCCCCCAGTGCTAAACCTGTTTGGATTCGCCATACCATACTTAGGGATTTGAGTGGCGAAGGAGCTGTACATGCAGATGTTCCACGAAAAGCTCAGTGTTGCCTGCAGTTCCAGAGCCCGGATAGCTCAGTCGGCAGAGCATCAGACTTTTAATCTGAGGGTCCAGGGTTCAAGTCCCTGTTCGGGCGAAAGGGTCCTCAAACCGTGTGGCAGCGCGGGATGAAGCGGGCCAAATTTGTCTCTCTTATGTACCTGACTTTGAGGGAACAACGGAAGCTTTTAATGGGAGGGTCCAGCATTCAAGTTCCTGGGTTAGCTGTGTGTTCAAACCACAGAGCGTGACTTGTGGCACGCAACCTTTGTCTCCGTTGCACCCCATGACTTTGAGACAAAGGATGCAAAATTGAGCTGACACCTGCGCCTAAAAAGGCGCCGCTGAGATTTGAACTCAGGATCTCCTGTTTACTAGACAGGCGCTTTGACCAACTAAGCCACGGCGCCTCGCTTTGTCAACAGAGACGAGCGCAACCTTCTGTTTCCTCTTCGAGTGGGTGCTTTAAGGTGGGGTCGACAGCATCTTCGCAAGCCACCTGAGAAGGTCATGCCCAAAATGGGGGATCGCATGCCTTCCTCGCAAATAAAACCTCCCACTCGCTCACCTTTTGACAGCTCCGTTGGCAGAGCGTAGGACTGCATTTTTCAGACATTTTCCAGCTCCGACGGCGGAACAGCTCATTTGTCACACAGGCATGACCCACAACAGAGGCAAACAAAAACACGTTCGTCCCTGGGTGGGCTCGAACCACCATCCTTTCGGTTAACAGCCGATCGCGCTAGCCAATTGCGCCACAGAGACCCTGTCTTTGCAGAAACAGGACCGGAACATGGAAGGACCGGAAGATGGAAGGAAACGCTGGGAGACGAGTGCTCGGAGTCCCGTGAAGAAGAGGAGGAGCGGCCGCACAAATGACTCTTCCCGCGATCGGTCGACGGGAGCTTGGGGGAAAAAATCTGAACGACTGTGGTGGGACTCGAACCCACAACCTTTGAATGGCTTTTCCTCCCCCTGCCTAGAAGTCCAATGTGCTATCCATTGCGCCACAGAGCCCCCAGTGCTAAACCTGTTTGGATTCGCCATACCATACTTAGGGGTTTGAGTGGCGAAGGAGCTGTACATGCAGATGTTCCACGAAAAGCTCAGTGTTGCTTGCAGTTCCAGAGCCCGGATAGCTCAGTCGGCAGAGCATCAGACTTTTAATCTGAGGGTCCAGGGTTCAAGTCCCTGTTCGGGCGAAAGGGTCCTCAAACCGCGTGGCAGCGCGGGATGAAGCGGGCCAAATTTGTCTCTCTTATGTACCTGACTTTGAGGGAACAACGGAAGCTTTTAATGGGAGGGTCCAGCATTCAAGTTCCTGGGTTAGCTGTGTGTTCAAACCACAGAGCGTGACTTGTGGCACGCAACCTTTGTCTCCGTTGCACCCCATGACTTTGAGACAAAGGATGCAAAATTGAGCTGACACCTGCGCCTAAAAAGGCGCCGCTGAGATTTGAACTCAGGATCTCCTGTTTACTAGACAGGCGCTTTGACCAACTAAGCCACGGCGCCTCGCTTTGTCAACAGAGACGAGCGCAACCTTCTGTTTCCTCTTCGAGTGGGTGCTTTAAGGTGGGGTCGACAGCATCTTCGCAAGCCACCTGAGAAGGTCATGCCCAAAATGGGGGATCGCATGCCTTCCTCGCAAATAAAACCTCCCACTCGCTCACCTTTTGACAGCTCCGTTGGCAGAGCGTAGGACTGCATTTTTCAGACATTTTCCAGCTCCGATGGCGGAACAGCTAATTTGCCACACAGGCATGACCCACAACAGAGGCAAACAAAAACACGTTCGTCCCTGGGTGGGCTCGAACCACCATCCTTTCGGTTAACAGCCGAACGCGCTAGCCAATTGCGCCACAGAGACCCTGTCTTTGCAGAAACAGGACCGGAACATGGAAGGACCGGAAGATGGAAGGAAACGCTGGGAGACGAGTGCTCGGAGTCCCGTGAAGAAGAGGAGGAGCGGCCGCACAAATGACTCTTCCCGCGATCGGTCGACGGGAGCTTGGGGGAAAAAATCCAAACGACTCTGGTGGGACTCGAACCCACAACCTTTGAATGGCTTTTCCTCCCCCTGCCTAGAAGTCCAATGCGCTATGTATTGCGCCACAGAGCCCCCAGTGCTGAACCTGTTTGGATTCGCCATACCATACTTAGGGGTTTGAGTGGCGAAGGAGGTGTATATGCAGATGTTCCACGAAAAGCTCAGTGTTGCCTGCCGTTCCAGAGCCCGGATAGCTCAGTCGGCAGAGCATCAGACTTTTAATCTGAGGGTCCAGGGTTCAAGTCCCTGTTTGGGCGAAAGGGTCCTCAAACCGTGTGCCAGCGCGGGATGAAGCGGGCCAAATTTGTCTCTCTTATGTATCTGACTTTGAGGGAACAACGGAAGCTTTTAATGGCAGGGTCCAGCATTCAAGTTCCTGGGTTAGCTGTGTGTTCAAACCACAGAGCGTGACTTGTGGCACGCAACCTTTGTCTCCGTTGCACCCCATGACTTTGAGACAAAGGATGCAAAATTGAGCTGACACCTGCGCCTAAAAAGGCGCCGCTGAGATTTGAACTCAGGATCTCCTGTTTACTAGACAGGCGCTTTGACCAACTAAGCCACGGCGCCTCGCTTTGTCAACCGAGACGAGCTCAGCCTTCTTGTTCCTCTTTGAGTGGGTGCTTTAAGGTGGGGTCGACAGCATCTTCGCAAGCCACCTGAGAAGGTCATGCCCAAAATGGGGGATCGCATGCCTTCCTTGCAAATAAAACCTCCCACTTTCTCACAGCTCAGTTGGCAGAGCGTAGGACTGCATTTTTCAGACCCGACGGCGGAACAGCTCATTTGTCACACAGGCATGACCCACAACAGAGGCAAACAAGGACACGTTAGTCCCTGGGTGGGCTCGAACCACCATCCTTTCGGTTAACAGCCGAACGCGCTAGCCAATTGCGCCACAGAGACCCTGTCTTTGCAGAAACAGGACCGGAACATGGAAGGACCGGAAGATGGAAGGAAACGCTGGGAGACGAGTGCTCGGAGTCCCGTGAAGAAGAGGAGGAGCAGCCGCACAAATGACTTCCCGCGATCGGTCGACGGGAGCAAAAACGCGAACGACTCTGGTGGGACTCGAACCCACAACCTTTGAATGGCTTTTCCTCCCCCTGCCTAGAAGTCCAATGCGCTATCCATTGCGCCACAGAGCCCCCAGTGTTGAACCTGTTTGGATTCGCCATACCATACTTAGGGGTTTGAGTGGCGAAGGAGCTGTACATGCAGATGTTCCACGAAAAGCTCAGTGTTGCCTGCAGTTCCAGAGCCCGGATAGCTCAGTCGGCAGAGCATCAGACTTTTAATCTGAGGGTCCAGGGTTCAAGTCCCTGTTCGGGCGAAAGGGTCCTCAAACCGTGTGGCAGCGCGGGATGAAGCGGGCCAAATTTGTCTCTCTTATGTACCTGACTTTGAGGGAACAACGGAAGCTTTTAATGGGAGGGTCCAGCATTCAAGTTCCTGGGTTAGCTGTGTGTTCAAACCACAGAGCGTGACTTGTGGCACGCAACCTTTGTCTCCGTTGCACCCCATGACTTTGAGACAAAGGATGCAAAATTGAGCTGACACCTGCGCCTAAAAAGGCGCCGCTGAGATTTGAACTCAGGATCTCCTGTTTACTAGACAGGCGCTTTGACCAACTAAGCCACGGCGCCTCGCTTTGTCAACAGAGACGAGCGCAACCTTCTGTTTCCTCTTCGAGTGGGTGCTTTAAGGTGGGGTCGACAGCATCTTCGCAAGCCACCTGAGAAGGTCATGCCCAAAATGGGGGATCGCATGCCTTCCTCGCAAATAAAACCTCCCACTCGCTCACCTTTTGACAGCTCCGTTGGCAGAGCGTAGGACTGCATTTTTCAGACATTTTCCAGCTCCGACGGCGGAACAGCTCATTTGTCACACAGGCATGACCCACAACAGAGGCAAACAAAAACACGTTCGTCCCTGGGTGGGCTCGAACCACCATCCTTTCGGTTAACAGCCGATCGCGCTAGCCAATTGCGCCACAGAGACCCTGTCTTTGCAGAAACAGGACCGGAACATGGAAGGACCGGAAGATGGAAGGAAACGCTGGGAGACGAGTGCTCGGAGTCCCGTGAAGAAGAGGAGGAGCGGCCGCACAAATGACTCTTCCCGCGATCGGTCGACGGGAGCTTGGGGGAAAAAATCTGAACGACTGTGGTGGGACTCGAACCCACAACCTTTGAATGGCTTTTCCTCCCCCTGCCTAGAAGTCCAATGTGCTATCCATTGCGCCACAGAGCCCCCAGTGCTAAACCTGTTTGGATTCGCCATACCATACTTAGGGGTTTGAGTGGCGAAGGAGGTGTATATGCAGATGTTCCACGAAAAGCTCAGTGTTGCCTGCCGTTCCAGAGCCCGGATAGCTCAGTCGGCATAGCATCAGACTTTTAATCTGAGGGTCCAGGGTTCAAGTCCCTGTTCGGGCGAAAGGGTCCTCAAACCGTGTGGCAGCGCGGGATGAAGCGGGCCAAATTTGTCTCTCTTATGTACCTGACTTTGAGGGAACAACGGAAGCTTTTAATGGGAGGGTCCAGCATTCAAGTTCCTGGGTTAGCTGTGTGTTCAAACCACAGAGCGTGACTTGAGGCACGCAACCTTTGTCTCCGTTGCACCCCATGACTTTGAGACAAAGGATGCAAAATTGAGCTGACACCTGCGCCTAAAAAGGCGCCGCTGAGATTTGAACTCAGGATCTCCTGTTTACTAGACAGGCGCTTTGACCAACTAAGCGACGGCGCCTCGCTTTGTCAACCGAGACGAGCTCAGCCTTCTTGTTCCTCTTTGAGTGGGTGCTTTAAGGTGGGGTCGACAGCATCTTCGCAAGCCACCTGAGAAGGTCATGCCCAAAATGGGGGATCGCATGCCTTCCTCGCAAATAAAACCTCCCACTCGCTCACCTTTTGACAGCTCCGTTGGCAGAGCGTAGGACTGCATTTTTCAGACATTTTCCAGCTCTGACGGCGGAACAGCTCATTTGCCACACAGGCATGACCCACAACAGAGGCAAACAAAAACACGTTCGTCCCTGGGTGGGCTCGAACCACCATCCTTTCGGTTAACAGCCGAACGCGCTAGCCAATTGCGCCACAGAGACCCTGTCTTTGCAGAATCAGGACCGGAACATGGAAGGACCGGAAGATGGAAGGAAACGCTGGGAGACGAGTGCTCGGAGTCCCGTGAAGAAGAGGAGGAGCGGCCGCACAAATGACTCTTCCCGCGATCGGTCGACGGGAGCTTGGGGGAAAAAATCTGAACGACTGTGGTGGGACTCGAACCCACAACCTTTGAATGGCTTTTCCTCCCCCTGCCTAGAAGTCCAATGTGCTATCCATTGCGCCACAGAGCCCCCAGTGCTAAACCTGTTTGGATTCGCCATACCATACTTAGGGGTTTGAGTGGCGAAGGAGGTGTATATGCAGATGTTCCACGAAAAGCTCAGTGTTGCCTGCCGTTCCAGAGCCCGGATAGCTCAGTCGGCATAGCATCAGACTTTTAATCTGAGGGTCCAGGGTTCAAGTCCCTGTTCGGGCGAAAGGGTCCTCAAACCGTGTGGCAGCGCGGGATGAAGCGGGCCAAATTTGTCTCTCTTATGTACCTGACTTTGAGGGAACAACGGAAGCTTTTAATGGGAGGGTCCAGCATTCAAGTTCCTGGGTTAGCTGTGTGTTCAAACCACAGAGCGTGACTTGAGGCACGCAACCTTTGTCTCCGTTGCACCCCATGACTTTGAGACAAAGGATGCAAAATTGAGCTGACACCTGCGCCTAAAAAGGCGCCGCTGAGATTTGAACTCAGGATCTCCTGTTTACTAGACAGGCGCTTTGACCAACTAAGCGACGGCGCCTCGCTTTGTCAACCGAGACGAGCTCAGCCTTCTTGTTCCTCTTTGAGTGGGTGCTTTAAGGTGGGGTCGACAGCATCTTCGCAAGCCACCTGAGAAGGTCATGCCCAAAATGGGGGATCGCATGCCTTCCTCGCAAATAAAACCTCCCACTCGCTCACCTTTTGACAGCTCCGTTGGCAGAGCGTAGGACTGCATTTTTCAGACATTTTCCAGCTCCGACGGCGGAACAGCTCATTTGCCACACAGGCATGACCCACAACAGAGGCAAACAAAAACACGTTCGTCCCTGGGTGGGCTCGAACCACCATCCTTTCGGTTAACAGCCGAACGCGCTAGCCAATTGCGCCACAGAGACCCTGTCTTTGCAGAATCAGGACCGGAACATGGAAGGACCGGAAGATGGAAGGAAACGCTGGGAGACGAGTGCTCGGAGTCCCGTGAAGAAGAGGAGGAGCGGCCGCACAAATGACTCTTCCCGCGATCGGTCGACGGGAGCTTGGGGGAAGAAAAAACGCGAACGACTCTGGTGGGACTCGAACCCACAACCTTTGAATGGCTTTTCCTCCCCCTGCCTAGAAGTCCAATGCGCTATCCATTGCGCCACAGAGCCCCCAGTCCTGAACCTGTTTGGATTCGCCATACCATACTTAGGGGTTTGAGTGGCGAAGGAGGTGTATATGCAGATGTTCCACGAAAAGCTCAGTGTTGCCTGCCGTTCCAGAGCCCGGATAGCTCAGTCGGCAGAGCATCAGACTTTTAATCTGAGGGTCCAGGGTTCAAGTCCCTGTTCGGGCGAAAGGGTCCTCAAACCGTGTGCCAGCGCGGGATGAAGCGGGCCAAATTTGTCTCTCTTATGTATCTGACTTTGAGGGAACAACGGAAGCTTTTAATGGCAGGGTCCAGCATTCAAGTTCCTGGGTTAGCTGTGTGTTCAAACCACAGAGCGTGACTTGTGGCACGCAACCTTTGTCTCTGTTGCACCCCATGACTTTGAGACAAAGGATGCAAAATTGAGCTGACACCTGCGCCTAAAAAGGCGCCGCTGAGATTTGAACTCAGGATCTCCTGTTTACTAGACAGGCGCTTTGACCAACTAAGCCACGGCGCCTCGCTTTGTCAACAGAGACGAGCGCAACCTTCTGTTTCCTCTTCGAGTGGGTGCTTTAAGGTGGGGTCGACAGCATCTTCGCAAGCCACCTGAGAAGGTCATGCCCAAAATGGGGGATCGCATGCCTTCCTCGCAAATAAAACCTCCCACTCGCTCACCTTTTGACAGCTCCGTTGGCAGAGCGTAGGACTGAATTTTTTAGACATTTTCCAGCTCCGACGGCGGAACAGCTAATTTGCCACACAGGCATGACCCACAACAGAGGCAAACAAAAACACGTTCGTCCCTGGGTGGGCTCGAACCACCATCCTTTCGGTTAACAGCCGATCGCGCTAGCCAATTGCGCCACAGAGACCCTGTCTTTGCAGAAACAGGACCGGAACATGGAAGGACCGGAAGATGGAAGGAAACGCTGGGAGACGAGTGCTCGGAGTCCCGTGAAGAAGAGGAGGAGCGGCCGCACAAATGACTCTTCCCGCGATCGGTCGACGGGAGCTTGGGGGAAAAAATCCAAACGACTCTGGTGGGACTCGAACCCACAACCTTTGAATGGCTTTTCCTCCCCCTGCCTAGAAGTCCAATGCGCTATCCATTGCGCCACAGAGCCACCAGTGCTTAACCTGTTTGGATTCGCCATACCATACTTAGGGGTTTGAGTGGCGAAGGAGCTGTACATGCAGATGTTCCACGAAAAGCTCAGTGTTGCCTTTCCAGAAGCCGGATAGCTCAGTCGGCAGAGCATCAGACTTTTAATCTGAGGGTCCAGGGTTCAAGTCCCTGTTCGGGCGAAAGGGTCCTCAAACCGTGTGGCAGCGCGGGATGAAGCGGGCCAAATTTGTCTCTCTTATGTACCTGACTTTGAGGGAACAACGGAAGCTTTTAATGGCAGGGTCCAGCATTCAAGTTCCTGGGTTAGCTGTGTGTTCAAACCACAGAGCGTGACTTGTGGCACGCAACCTTTGTCTCCGTTGCACCCCATGACTTTGAGACAAAGGATGCAAAATTGAGCTGACACCTGCGCCTAAAAAGGCGCCTCTGAGATTTGAACTCAGGATCTCCTGTTTACTAGACAGGCGCTTTGACCAACTAAGCCACGGCGCCTCGCTTTGTCAACAGAGACGAGCGCAACCTTCTGTTTCCTCTTCGAGTGGGTGCTTTAAGGTGGGGTCGACAGCATCTTCGCAAGCCACCTGAGAAGGTCATGCCCAAAATGGGGGATCGCATGCCTTCCTCGCAAATAAAACCTCCCACTCGCTCACCTTTTGACAGCTCCGTTGGCAGAGCGTAGGACTGCATTTTTCAGACATTTTCCAGCTCCGACGGCGGAACAGCTCATTTGCCACACAGGCATGACCCACAACAGAGGCAAACAAAAACACGTTCGTCCCTGGGTGGGCTCGAACCACCATCCTTTCGGTTAACAGCCGAACGCGCTAGCCAATTGCGCCACAGAGACCCTGTCTTTGCAGAAACAGGACCGGAACATGGAAGGACCGGAAGATGGAAGGAAACGCTGGGAGACGAGTGCTCGGAGTCCCGTGAAGAAGAGGAGGAGCGGCCGCACAAATGACTCTTCCCGCGATCGGTCGACGGGAGCTTGGGGGAAAAAATCCGAACGACTCTGGTGGGACTCGAACCCACAACCTTTGAATGGCTTTTCCTCTCCCTGCCTAGAAGTCCAATGCGCTATCCATTGCGCCACAGAGCCCCCAGTGCTGAACCTGTTTGGATTCGCCATACCATACTTAGGGGTTTGAGTGGCGAAGGAGGTGTATATGCAGATGTTCCACGAAAAGCTCAGTGTTGCCTGCCGTTCCAGAGCCCGGATAGCTCAGTCGGCATAGCATCAGACTTTTAATCTGAGGGTCCAGGGTTCAAGTCCCTGTTCGGGCGAAAGGGTCCTCAAACCGTGTGGCAGCGCGGGATGAAGCGGGCCAAATTTGTCTCTCTTATGTACCTGACTTTGAGGGAACAACGGAAGCTTTTAATGGGAGGGTCCAGCATTCAAGTTCCTGGGTTAGCTGTGTGTTCAAACCACAGAGCGTGACTTGAGGCACGCAACCTTTGTCTCCGTTGCACCCCATGACTTTGAGACAAAGGATGCAAAATTGAGCTGACACCTGCGCCTAAAAAGGCGCCGCTGAGATTTGAACTCAGGATCTCCTGTTTACTAGACAGGCGCTTTGACCAACTAAGCGACGGCGCCTCGCTTTGTCAACCGAGACGAGCTCAGCCTTCTTGTTCCTCTTTGAGTGGGTGCTTTAAGGTGGGGTCGACAGCATCTTCGCAAGCCACCTGAGAAGGTCATGCCCAAAATGGGGGATCGCATGCCTTCCTCGCAAATAAAACCTCCCACTCGCTCACCTTTTGACAGCTCCGTTGGCAGAGCGTAGGACTGCATTTTTTAGACATTTTCCAGCTCCGACGGCGGAACAGCTAATTTGCCACACAGGCATGACCCACAACAGAGGCAAACAAAAACACGTTCGTCCCTGGGTGGGCTCGAACCACCATCCTTTCGGTTAACAGCCGATCGCGCTAGCCAATTGCGCCACAGAGACCCTGTCTTTGCAGAAACAGGACCGGAACATGGAAGGACCGGAAGATGGAAGGAAACGCTGGGAGACGAGTGCTCGGAGTCCCGTGAAGAAGAGGAGGAGCGGCCGCACAAATGACTCTTCCCGCGATCGGTCGACGGGAGCTTGGGGGAAAAAATCCAAACGACTCTGGTGGGACTCGAACCCACAACCTTTGAATGGCTTTTCCTCCCCCTGCCTAGAAGTCCAATGCGCTATCCATTGCGCCACAGAGCCACCAGTGCTTAACCTGTTTGGATTCGCCATACCATACTTAGGGGTTTGAGTGGCGAAGGAGCTGTACATGCAGATGTTCCACGAAAAGCTCAGTGTTGCCTTTCCAGAAGCCGGATAGCTCAGTCGGCAGAGCATCAGACTTTTAATCTGAGGGTCCAGGGTTCAAGTCCCTGTTCGGGCGAAAGGGTCCTCAAACCGTGTGGCAGCGCGGGATGAAGCGGGCCAAATTTGTCTCTCTTATGTACCTGACTTTGAGGGAACAACGGAAGCTTTTAATGGGAGGGTCCAGCATTCAAGTTCCTGGGTTAGCTGTGTGTTCAAACCACAGAGCGTGACTTGAGGCACGCAACCTTTGTCTCCGTTGCACCCCATGACTTTGAGACAAAGGACGCAAAATTGAGCTGACACCTGCGCCTAAAAAGGCGCCGCTGAGATTTGAACTCAGGATCTCCTGTTTACTATACAGGCGCTTTGACCAACTAAGCCACGGCGCCTCGCTTTGTCAACAGAGACGAGCGCAACCTTCTGTTTCCTCTTCGAGTGGGTGCTTTAAGGTGGGGTCGACAGCATCTTCGCAAGCCACCTGAGAAGGTCATGCCCAAAATGGGGGATCGCATGCCTTCCTCGCAAATAAAACCTCCCACTCGCTCACCTTTTGACAGCTCCGTTGGCAGAGCGTAGGACTGCATTTTTCAGACATTTTCCAGCTCCGACGGCGGAACAGCTCATTTGCCACACAGGCATGACCCACAACAGAGGCAAACAAAAACACATTCGTCCCTGGGTGGGCTCGAACCACCATCCTTTCGGTTAACAGCCGAACGCGCTAGCCAATTGCGCCACAGAGACCCTGTCTTTGCAGAAACAGGACCGGAACATGGAAGGACCGGAAGATGGAAGGAAACGCTGGGAGACGAGTGCTCGGAGTCCCGTGAAGAAGAGGAGGAGCGGCCGCACAAATGACTCTTCCCGCGATCGGTCGACGGGAGCTTGGGGGAAAAAATCCAAACGACTCTGGTGGGACTCGAACCCACAACCTTTGAATGGATTTTCCTCCCCCTGCCTAGAAGTCCAATGCGCTATCCATTGCGCCACAGAGCCCCCAGTGCTAAACCTGTTTGGATTCGCCATACCATACTTAGGGGTTTGAGTGGCGAAGGAGCTGTACATGCAGATGTTCCACGAAAAGCTCAGTGTTGCTTGCAGTTCCAGAGCCCGGATAGCTCAGTCGGCAGAGCATCAGACTTTTAATCTGAGGGTCCAGGGTTCAAGTCCCTGTTCGGGCGAAAGGGTCCTCAAACCGTGTGGCAGCGCGGGATGAAGCGGGCCAAATTTGTCTCTCTTATGTACCTGACTTTGAGGGAACAACGGAAGCTTTTAATGGGAGGGTCCAGCATTCAAGTTCCTGGGTTAGCTGTGTGTTCAAACCACAGAGCGTGACTTGTGGCACGCAACCTTTGTCTCCGTTGCACCCCATGACTTTGAGACAAAGGATGCAAAATTGAGCTGACACCTGCGCCTAAAAAGGCGCCGCTGAGATTCCACTGAGATTCGGCGCCTCGCTTTGTCAACAGAGACGAGCGCAACCTTCTGTTTCTTCTTCGAGTGGGTGCTTTAAGGTGGGGTCGACAGCATCTTCGCAAGCCACCTGAGAAGGTCATGCCCAAAATGGGGGATCGCATGCCTTCCTCGCAAATAAAACCTCCCACTCGCTCACCTTTTGACAGCTCCGTTGGCAGAGCGTAGGACTGAATTTTTTAGACATTTTCCAGCTCCGACGGCGGAACAGCTAATTTGCCACACAGGCATGACCCACAACAGAGGCAAACAAAAACACGTTCGTCCCTGGGTGGGCTCGAACCACCATCCTTTCGGTTAACAGCCGATCGCGCTAGCCAATTGCGCCACAGAGACCCTGTCTTTGCAGAAACAGGACCGGAACATGGAAGGACCGGAAGATGGAAGGAAACGCTGGGAGACGAGTGCTCGGAGTCCCGTGAAGAAGAGGAGGAGCGGCCGCACAAATGACTCTTCCCGCGATCGGTCGACGGGAGCTTGGGGGAAAAAATCCAAACGACTCTGGTGGGACTCGAACCCACAACCTTTGAATGGCTTTTCCTCCCCCTGCCTAGAAGTCCAATGCGCTATCCATTGCGCCACAGAGCCACCAGTGCTTAACCTGTTTGGATTCGCCATACCATACTTAGGGGTTTGAGTGGCGAAGGAGCTGTACATGCAGATGTTCCACGAAAAGCTCAGTGTTGCCTTTCCAGAAGCCGGATAGCTCAGTCGGCAGAGCATCAGACTTTTAATCTGAGGGTCCAGGGTTCAAGTCCCTGTTCGGGCGAAAGGGTCCTCAAACCGTGTGGCAGCGCGGGATGAAGCGGGCCAAATTTGTCTCTCTTATGTACCTGACTTTGAGGGAACAACGGAAGCTTTTAATGGCAGGGTCCAGCATTCAAGTTCCTGGGTTAGCTGTGTGTTCAAACCACAGAGCGTGACTTGTGGCACGCAACCTTTGTCTCCGTTGCACCCCATGACTTTGAGACAAAGGATGCAAAATTGAGCTGACACCTGCGCCTAAAAAGGCGCCTCTGAGATTTGAACTCAGGATCTCCTGTTTACTAGACAGGCGCTTTGACCAACTAAGCCACGGCGCCTCGCTTTGTCAACAGAGACGAGCGCAACCTTCTGTTTCCTCTTCGAGTGGGTGCTTTAAGGTGGGGTCGACAGCATCTTCGCAAGCCACCTGAGAAGGTCATGCCCAAAATGGGGGATCGCATGCCTTCCTCGCAAATAAAACCTCCCACTCGCTCACCTTTTGACAGCTCCGTTGGCAGAGCGTAGGACTGCATTTTTCAGACATTTTCCAGCTCCGACGGCGGAACAGCTCATTTGCCACACAGGCATGACCCACAACAGAGGCAAACAAAAACACGTTCGTCCCTGGGTGGGCTCGAACCACCATCCTTTCGGTTAACAGCCGAACGCGCTAGCCAATTGCGCCACAGAGACCCTGTCTTTGCAGAAACAGGACCGGAACATGGAAGGACCGGAAGATGGAAGGAAACGCTGGGAGACGAGTGCTCGGAGTCCCGTGAAGAAGAGGAGGAGCGGCCGCACAAATGACTCTTCCCGCGATCGGTCGACGGGAGCTTGGGGGAAAAAATCCGAACGACTCTGGTGGGACTCGAACCCACAACCTTTGAATGGCTTTTCCTCTCCCTGCCTAGAAGTCCAATGCGCTATCCATTGCGCCACAGAGCCCCCAGTGCTGAACCTGTTTGGATTCGCCATACCATACTTAGGGGTTTGAGTGGCGAAGGAGGTGTATATGCAGATGTTCCACGAAAAGCTCAGTGTTGCCTGCCGTTCCAGAGCCCGGATAGCTCAGTCGGCATAGCATCAGACTTTTAATCTGAGGGTCCAGGGTTCAAGTCCCTGTTCGGGCGAAAGGGTCCTCAAACCGTGTGGCAGCGCGGGATGAAGCGGGCCAAATTTGTCTCTCTTATGTACCTGACTTTGAGGGAACAACGGAAGCTTTTAATGGGAGGGTCCAGCATTCAAGTTCCTGGGTTAGCTGTGTGTTCAAACCACAGAGCGTGACTTGAGGCACGCAACCTTTGTCTCCGTTGCACCCCATGACTTTGAGACAAAGGATGCAAAATTGAGCTGACACCTGCGCCTAAAAAGGCGCCGCTGAGATTTGAACTCAGGATCTCCTGTTTACTAGACAGGCGCTTTGACCAACTAAGCGACGGCGCCTCGCTTTGTCAACCGAGACGAGCTCAGCCTTCTTGTTCCTCTTTGAGTGGGTGCTTTAAGGTGGGGTCGACAGCATCTTCGCAAGCCACCTGAGAAGGTCATGCCCAAAATGGGGGATCGCATGCCTTCCTCGCAAATAAAACCTCCCACTCGCTCACCTTTTGACAGCTCCGTTGGCAGAGCGTAGGACTGCATTTTTTAGACATTTTCCAGCTCCGACGGCGGAACAGCTAATTTGCCACACAGGCATGACCCACAACAGAGGCAAACAAAAACACGTTCGTCCCTGGGTGGGCTCGAACCACCATCCTTTCGGTTAACAGCCGATCGCGCTAGCCAATTGCGCCACAGAGACCCTGTCTTTGCAGAAACAGGACCGGAACATGGAAGGACCGGAAGATGGAAGGAAACGCTGGGAGACGAGTGCTCGGAGTCCCGTGAAGAAGAGGAGGAGCGGCCGCACAAATGACTCTTCCCGCGATCGGTCGACGGGAGCTTGGGGGAAAAAATCCAAACGACTCTGGTGGGACTCGAACCCACAACCTTTGAATGGCTTTTCCTCCCCCTGCCTAGAAGTCCAATGCGCTATCCATTGCGCCACAGAGCCACCAGTGCTTAACCTGTTTGGATTCGCCATACCATACTTAGGGGTTTGAGTGGCGAAGGAGCTGTACATGCAGATGTTCCACGAAAAGCTCAGTGTTGCCTTTCCAGAAGCCGGATAGCTCAGTCGGCAGAGCATCAGACTTTTAATCTGAGGGTCCAGGGTTCAAGTCCCTGTTCGGGCGAAAGGGTCCTCAAACCGTGTGGCAGCGCGGGATGAAGCGGGCCAAATTTGTCTCTCTTATGTACCTGACTTTGAGGGAACAACGGAAGCTTTTAATGGGAGGGTCCAGCATTCAAGTTCCTGGGTTAGCTGTGTGTTCAAACCACAGAGCGTGACTTGAGGCACGCAACCTTTGTCTCCGTTGCACCCCATGACTTTGAGACAAAGGATGCAAAATTGAGCTGACACCTGCGCCTAAAAAGGCGCCGCTGAGATTTGAACTCAGGATCTCCTGTTTACTATACAGGCGCTTTGACCAACTAAGCCACGGCGCCTCGCTTTGTCAACAGAGACGAGCGCAACCTTCTGTTTCCTCTTCGAGTGGGTGCTTTAAGGTGGGGTCGACAGCATCTTCGCAAGCCACCTGAGAAGGTCATGCCCAAAATGGGGGATCGCATGCCTTCCTCGCAAATAAAACCTCCCACTCGCTCACCTTTTGACAGCTCCGTTGGCAGAGCGTAGGACTGCATTTTTCAGACATTTTCCAGCTCCGACGGCGGAACAGCTCATTTGCCACACAGGCATGACCCACAACAGAGGCAAACAAAAACACATTCGTCCCTGGGTGGGCTCGAACCACCATCCTTTCGGTTAACAGCCGAACGCGCTAGCCAATTGCGCCACAGAGACCCTGTCTTTGCAGAAACAGGACCGGAACATGGAAGGACCGGAAGATGGAAGGAAACGCTGGGAGACGAGTGCTCGGAGTCCCGTGAAGAAGAGGAGGAGCGGCCGCACAAATGACTCTTCCCGCGATCGGTCGACGGGAGCTTGGGGGAAAAAATCCAAACGACTCTGGTGGGACTCGAACCCACAACCTTTGAATGGATTTTCCTCCCCCTGCCTAGAAGTCCAATGCGCTATCCATTGCGCCACAGAGCCCCCAGTGCTAAACCTGTTTGGATTCGCCATACCATACTTAGGGGTTTGAGTGGCGAAGGAGCTGTACATGCAGATGTTCCACGAAAAGCTCAGTGTTGCTTGCAGTTCCAGAGCCCGGATAGCTCAGTCGGCAGAGCATCAGACTTTTAATCTGAGGGTCCAGGGTTCAAGTCCCTGTTCGGGCGAAAGGGTCCTCAAACCGTGTGGCAGCGCGGGATGAAGCGGGCCAAATTTGTCTCTCTTATGTACCTGACTTTGAGGGAACAACGGAAGCTTTTAATGGGAGGGTCCAGCATTCAAGTTCCTGGGTTAGCTGTGTGTTCAAACCACAGAGCGTGACTTGTGGCACGCAACCTTTGTCTCCGTTGCACCCCATGACTTTGAGACAAAGGATGCAAAATTGAGCTGACACCTGCGCCTAAAAAGGCGCCGCTGAGATTCCACTGAGATTCGGCGCCTCGCTTTGTCAACAGAGACGAGCGCAACCTTCTGTTTCTTCTTCGAGTGGGTGCTTTAAGGTGGGGTCGACAGCATCTTCGCAAGCCACCTGAGAAGGTCATGCCCAAAATGGGGGATCGCATGCCTTCCTCGCAAATAAAACCTCCCACTCGCTCACCTTTTGACAGCTCCGTTGGACTGCATTTTTCAGACGTTTTCCAGCTCCGACGGCTGAACAGCTCATTTGCCACACAGGCATGACCCACAACAGAGGCAAACAAGGACACGTTCGTCCCTGGGTGGGCTCGAACCACCATCCTTTCGGTTAACAGCCGAACGCGCTAGCCAATTGCGCCACAGAGACCCTGTCTTTGCAGAAACAGGACCGGAACATGGAAGGACCGGAAGATGGAAGGAAACGCTGGGAGACGAGTGCTCGGAGTCCCGTGAAGAAGAGGAGGAGCGGCCGCACAAATGACTCTTCCCGCGATCGGTCGACGGGAGCAAAAATCCGAACGACTCTGGTGGGACTCGAACCCACAACCTTTGAATGGCTTTTCCTCCCCCTGCCTAGAAGTCCAATGCGCTATCCATTGCGCCACAGAGCCCCCAGTGCTAAACCTGTTTGGATTTCCCATACCATACTTAGGGGTTTGAGTGCGCGAAGGAGCTGTACATGCAGATGTTCCACGAAAAGCTCAGTGTTGCTTGCAGTTCCAGAGCCCGGATAGCTCAGTCGGCAGAGCATCAGACTTTTAATCTGAGGGTCCAGGGTTCAAGTCCCTGTTCGGGCGAAAGGGTCCTCAAACCGTGTGGCAGCGCGGGATGAAGCGGGCCAAATTTGTCTCTCTTATGTACCTGACTTTGAGGGAACAACGGAAGCTTTTAATGGGAGGGTCCAGCATTCAAGTTCCTGGGTTAGCTG
Source organism: Hypomesus nipponensis (assembly GCF_054491055.1). Lineage (NCBI taxonomy): Eukaryota > Metazoa > Chordata > Actinopteri > Osmeriformes > Osmeridae > Hypomesus > Hypomesus nipponensis. The sequence goes on along the minus strand of NC_140363.1, from coordinate 976,228 downwards.
TGTGTTCAAACCACAGAGCGTGACTTGCGGCACGCAACCTTTGTCTCCGTTGCACCCCATGACTTTGAGACAAAGGATGCAAAATTGAGCTGACACCTGCGCCTAAAAAGGCGCCGCTGAGATTTGAACTCAGGATCTCCTGTTTACTAGACAGGCGCTTTGACCAACTAAGCCACGGCGCCTCGCTTTGTCAACAGAGACGAGCGCAACCTTCTGTTTCCTCTTCGAGTGGGTGCTTTAAGGTGGGGTCGACAGCATCTTCGCAAGCCACCTGAGAAGGTCATGCCCAAAATGGGGGATCGCATGCCTTCCTCGCAAATAAAACCTCCCACTCGCTCACCTTTTGACAGCTCCGTTGGCAGAGCGTAGGACTGCATTTTTCAGACGTTTTCCAGCTCCGACGGCGGAACAGCTCATTTGCCACACAGGCATGACCCACAACAGAGGCAAACAAGGACACGTTCGTCCCTGGGTGGGCTCGAACCACCATCCTTTCGGTTAACAGCCGAACGCGCTAGCCAATTGCGCCACAGAGACCCTGTCTTTGCAGAAACAGGACCGGAACATGGAAGGACCGGAAGATGGAAGGAAACGCTGGGAGACGAGTGCTCGGAGTCCCGTGAAGAAGAGGAGGAGCGGCCGCACAAATGACTCTTCCCGCGATCGGTCGACGGGAGCAAAAATCCGAACGACTCTGGTGGGACTCGAACCCACAACCTTTGAATGGCTTTTCCTCCCCCTGCCTAGAAGTCCAATGCGCTATCCATTGCGCCACAGAGCCCCCAGTGCTAAACCTGTTTGGATTCGCCATACCATACTTAGGGGTTTGAGTGCGCGAAGGAGCTGTACATGCAGATGTTCCACGAAAAGCTCAGTGTTGCTTGCAGTTCCAGAGCCCGGATAGCTCAGTCGGCAGAGCATCAGACTTTTAATCTGAGGGTCCAGGGTTCAAGTCCCTGTTCGGGCGAAAGGGTCCTCAAACCGTGTGGCAGCGCGGGATGAAGCGGGCCAAATTTGTCTCTCTTATGTACCTGACTTTGAGGGAACAACGGAAGCTTTTAATGGGAGGGTCCAGCATTCAAGTTCCTGGGTTAGCTGTGTGTTCAAACCACAGAGCGTGACTTGCGGCACGCAACCTTTGTCTCCGTTGCACCCCATGACTTTGAGACAAAGGATGCAAAATTGAGCTGACACCTGCGCCTAAAAAGGCGCCGCTGAGATTTGAACTCAGGATCTCCTGTTTACTAGACAGGCGCTTTGACCAACTAAGCCACGGCGCCTCGCTTTGTCAACAGAGACGAGCGCAACCTTCTGTTTCCTCTTCGAGTGGGTGCTTTAAGGTGGGGTCGACAGCATCTTCGCAAGCCACCTGAGAAGGTCATGCCCAAAATGGGGGATCGCATGCCTTCCTCGCAAATAAAACCTCCCACTCGCTCACCTTTTGACAGCTCCGTTGGCAGAGCGTAGGACTGCATTTTTCAGACGTTTTCCAGCTCCGACGGCGGAACAGCTCATTTGCCACACAGGCATGACCCACAACAGAGGCAAACAAGGACACGTTCGTCCCTGGGTGGGCTCGAACCACCATCCTTTCGGTTAACAGCCGAACGCGCTAGCCAATTGCGCCACAGAGACCCTGTCTTTGCAGAAACAGGACCGGAACATGGAAGGACCGGAAGATGGAAGGAAACGCTGGGAGACGAGTGCTCGGAGTCCCGTGAAGAAGAGGAGGAGCGGCCGCACAAATGACTCTTCCCGCGATCGGTCGACGGGAGCAAAAATCCGAACGACTCTGGTGGGACTCGAACCCACAACCTTTGAATGGCTTTTCCTCCCCCTGCCTAGAAGTCCAATGCGCTATCCATTGCGCCAAAAATGGGGCAAAAGGGACTGCTAGCGGGGGGCAAAAGGAAAAAAGAGGGGGGGAAGGGGGGGGAAAGAGAAAAAACGGAAAGAGAAAAGGAGAAAAACAAACAAATTGTCATGTTTTTTTCTCCACTCACATCCCCTTTAAAGTTCTTTTCACACACATGTGCGCTCATTTTCATCACTTTTATCAACAACATTGACACGTCGTCTCCTGCGGGATTCGATCCGACGAGGCTGTGCACCGTGTCAGCAATCACCATCACCATGCAATAACATTATTTTTATTTCTCGTATCACGTGTATATTGCTCGTATTACAGTTTTTTACAATGGCTATGACACTTTTGTCAATACCTTTAACAAGTTTCCTAAACTCTTGACACAGTTAGCACAACATCCACCTGTGTTGGCTATACAATTAACACATTTTGTATTGCTTTGACACAAAATGCATAGAGTAAACACACATTTTAAATGCTTGAACTTCTTTTACACACAAGCTCAACCAAGACCAAAACAATCGATTTTTACGGACCAATTTACCAATGCTTTAACACTGTATGTCAGAACAGATAACACTATGTTCAAAACCTAATTTATTGGCTAAAGTCAAAGTGAACAGCTGTTCTTATTGTGAATTGAAACACAAATATATCCCCTGTATTTTATGTATTCCATTGCTACTGGGAAAAAGCTGGTTGAAGTTATGCAAATACTCTGAATTACAGTTGATTCCGAACTAGGAAACACTATGGTGTTGAGGTTCTTTCAATCGCATGACTATATGGTATATATACTGCAAAGTGGAGCTCTTTGTGCTGATCTTGTGTGGAAAAAAAACAATATGGAGCAATACGAAGAAAGTAAGAATACAGTAATACCTGCACGAAGGAGAGGAACACAATAACCAGGACAAAGGAGAGGAGTGGGACAAGGACAAGGGAGAGGAGATAGAATGTGTGGTGGCACTCAGAGAAGTGCCAGAGCTAGGGTAATACTGTAAATGGCAGCAAAATTGCATATTTCTCGCAGTAATGTCCTGTTGAAAAGGAAGCCTTTACTGCAGCAATTATGTTTCTGTCTTCTTTTTTTCAATACAGTAACTGTACATTCTATAAAGCTACTCTGACATAATTCATTTTTTGTTCTGAATTTCTGCAGCAAAAGAAACAAAATGCATGCATTTACTAAACCCAACAAAACAAAAATGTAGAGGCTTCAAAAGAAACTACATTGCAAACACAATCTATAATCTATAAAATGTGAGACCTGACACATATACGTAAAAGAATGCAGTTTCTGTAATTCCATCTGATGTTAGTGTTTTTTATGACATTGTGCTATGATTGAACACATGTTCCTGTGAAAAGAGAACATGTGTTAGTGTTTGGTAGACATGGTGTCATGTTTAGTGTATTTTTGTGTTATGACAATTAATGTTTGAGTTTAGTTTACAATGTGTGATTTTGAGCATGAAATTAACTGTTTTGCCAATTGTGTGTGGTAGGTGTGTTGGTGCGTTAAGAGTTTAGAAAACTTGTTTAAGGTATTGAAAAAACTGTCACAGCGATTGTAAAAAACTGTTAGTGAATTGTGTGAATATTTTATGTATTGTTTAAGAGTAGCCAGAAATGTGTGTCATAACATACTCAATAAATCTGTTTTTGATGTATTTAAAGTGCTATGTGTCATTCATCCTGATTAAGGGGTTAGTTGTCCCAGATATATATATATATTTAGCAACTGTCCCAGACTTCGGGGGACCAGAAGTGGGTGAACGACCTGAACTTGTTCTTCAACAGGTTTGATCAGCCACCCGGCCCTCCCCCGGCCCAGTCACCCCAGCTGCTGCAGGTGCACCCCCAGAACACTGCCCTACCTCAACCTCCACAGCACTCAGGTCACAGACCCCCACTCCTCCAGCTTCTCCTGCCCCATCCCTTTCATCTCACCTCTTACCCCCACCCCCTCTCATTCTGTCAACACCCCCTACAACATCAAACACTCATCCCCCCCCCCCCTGCTGTGCTCCACTCTGTCCCTCTCCACAAACCAGGTGAGAAAAGAGGTCAGGAAGATCAAAGCCAGAAAGCCAGAAATGTATTGTCATTGGCAGAGGGATATTCCAGAATTGCTGAAATGTAATAGTTTTTCTCGATTGTTAACACACATTTTCTGAACGCATACCTCATACTTTCTACTCACAAATAAAAAACACACACACAATGGGCTAAACCCCTCACTTCTCCTGTGTGTGCCTTGTGAAAACAAAAGATTTTCTTCATGAAAATTGAGCCAAATACAGAGATTGTGTGTAGCGTTTTGAAAAAAGTGTGTTTTAGAACTGCAATTTGAATGTAAAGCAGGAATTGTGCTTGTAGCAGAATTGGTTCAGGGGGTTGGTGCATGAGTTACATGTTGTGGTCATTGTGTCTCAAGTACCAGTATTTGTGACTAAAATGTATTTGTGTGTAAACAATTGACAAAAAGTGTAATAGCACTGGTAGGCTACTTAGTTACTTTGCAAGAGTTCTAGGAATAAAGTATAGGAGGAATAGGAGAAAAAAAATCCAGAAGTCAGAATTTGAGAAACTTTGGTCGGTTTATTAAACCTGAAAGTATATATTTAGCAAATATATACATCTTAATTTTTTGTTTTTTTGTTTTGTTTTTTAACACCATGCAATGCACAAACACATAAATTAAAAACATAACTATATACAATACTTTACTATTTAGACATAACTATTATATACAGTATTATACAATTTAAGGAACTTTGGTCACTTTATTAAACCTGAAAGTATATATTTAGCAAATATATACATTTATCTTTTTTTTGTTTGTTTAATTTTTTAGAACACCATGCAATGCACAAACACAGAAATTAAAATATCAATATCAACTATATACAATACTTAACTATTTACACATAACTATTATATACAGTATTCTACCATTTATTTACCACTGGCAAGACTGGTCAACTGGTCTTTCCACTCTGCCAGGGTGAGTCCTGAGGCTGGACAGTACCACCGCCCCTTCAGCTGGGTGTGACCAGTACTTTTGTTTTTTCCCTGCCCACACTGCTTGCAAATGTACTGGTAGGTATCCCTGAACTTCTTCCGTGGAGGTTCACCCCTAGCCATCAGTTCCTCGTTCTCCTGGGCAGCTTTTTTTTGTCTCCACGTACGTTGCCTTGGCTGGACAAAGGTGCCAGGTGGTGGAGGGGCCAGGGACTGTGGATGGTCAGCAGATGGCTGGAAGGGGGGAGGTGGCTGGAAGGGTGGAGGTGGCTGGTACGAGGGCCAGGCAGGAAATGGTGGTGGTGGCGGCAGGTGACCCTGCTGGTACGAGGGCCAGGCAGGATATGGTGGTGGTGGCAGGTGACCCTGCTGGTACAAGCCCCAGGCAGGAGAAGGTGGTGGTGGCAGGTAATCCTCCTGGTACGAGCCCCAGGCAGGAGATGGTGGTGGTGGTGGTGGCAGGTGACCCTGCTGGTACGAGGGCCAGGCAGGAGATGGTGGTGGCAGGTAACCCTGCTGATACGAGCCCCAGGCAGGAGATGGTGGTGGTGGCGGCAGCAGGTTACCATGCTCGAACGAGGCCGAGCCAGCAGAACCAGGCCATACATATGACCCAGGCTGGTAGTGCTGTGCCAGGGCAGATCGAACACTATGCCGAGGGCGTATCACTGCCTCACCCTCCCGGTTTTCTGGCTCCTCAAACTCCATGACCTCATGCCCATGCTGCACAGGAGCACCTGGAAGAGTCTGGGCTTCAGGGAGTGAGTCCTTGGCCAGTTCAAACCGTTTGGGGAGTACGGTGCCCTGCAGCAGCATGTCCCTGTCCTTCCTCTTATCCCTCCTAAGCAGCCTAAAAAACAAAAATGCATACAGTAGCTTCAGTTAGTTATTTCATACATAGTAGCCTATCCTCCTATGTTTAGTATTTTCTAACAAGCAAGCAGGTGAAAGTTTTTCTTGCAGTTTAATAATATAATGTCATCATTGTATAGGAAAGGTACAAACGTAAAAAACAAGACTCACCAAGAAGAGACTGTTGTGTTGTTAACTGGTATCAGAACCACGTTGGTCTTCTCCAGAACAACCCTGCTGTCCTCCAGCAGCTGTTTCAGATGGCTGTAGGCCACCACAATGGACTGCGGGATGGGCAGAGTTCTACTCCTTGTGTCCTTGGGCCTGTTTCGTGCTTGCTGAAACTCTTTTAAAAGTCTCAGGCAAACACATTCGCTGACCCTGTGGACTTCGGGGTCCTGGGCTGCCTGCCCGTGAGTCATGAACAGTCTGCGGGAAAGAAGGATGATATGGTCCGGACTTTAAACAAGGCTGTAAACTAAGAAAAATGGTAATAGCAACCATATCAATGTCACCTGTGAACAGCCCAATTTGCCCCCCACAAACTAATATAATCACAAAATAATATTTGAAATTCACCATAAGTTTTTCAATCTTGGTTTGATGCAGTACAGCCTACTGATTCAATGATTTGTAATGAACCGAAATGATTATGAATTGTGTCAAATCACCTCTCTGCCGCCTGCTGTCCAGGAGCAGAGCCACTCGGCTTCCTGGGCGCTCTCCAAGGTCCTGCCACGGTCTTCTTCCTTGCTTTCTGGCCGAACCTCACAGGTTCCTTGTCCATAGCAGGAAGAGCCATGTAAAGATGGACGATGTCAGCCTCCTCTTTTGCCGACAAGGCAGTGATGGTTCGGTTCAGGCCAACCAGGTAGGCTGCCAGGTCATCAACCGCATCCCAGCCCAAGACACCTCTGGAGTCACATCGGCTCTTCTGAAAAGTGATAATCATGAAAAAAACATGTAAATAAATGTGTCAATTTCTTTGAACTATTTGAGCAATGTTGACCTTTTTCTCTCTCCATAAAACGTAATACTTGACGTTTTACTTGACAAACGTATGATACTTGTGGCATATCATTAGCGAACTTGTTACATATCTTGTTTTTAAGAAAGGTGTTACATTACCTGGTCTGATGTGCTGTCTTGTGTGTCGTCTTCCTCCACAATGATGTCCTCATCCAGGGATCTGGGTCCACTGTCACCCTCCAGTGTCACCTGGGCTTCCACAGCACATATTGGGGGATCAGGATCACCTTCCCTAAGGTCAGCTACCTGGCACACCGTGACGTCGGGTTCACCCCCGTCGTCCTCGAGCTCCTCTGTGGAGATCTCTGGCAGCTGCTGTGGAACCAGCAGGTCGCCTCTATTAGACTGGGCCAACAGGTACTCCACTGCAATGCGCTCGCCTGTAACACAGTGTTTAAACACAGAGTTAAAGAAGAGGAAAGGACACAAACACAGACACATCTCCTCCATGTACAGCACGATCTTCACTCCCACTCCCATGTCCTCTGAGGAGGGCTGGGGGTGGCAGAGAAAAGAAAAGTGGGAGAGGAAGTAATACTCAAATGGTCAGTGCTGATCTGAGAGCTATCTTACCAGTAGGTTTTCCAGGTGGGGTGAATTCTGGAACCAGAGAACAACCAAGGACCCGCTGGCTCATGCTGTTTAGGTGAGACATCAAGCGAACATCAAATGTCCTCAGGGTTGATGCCCCCACCACAGCTACAGCTTCCTTTGCCCGGTTCATGTTCCACCTTGATACCCCCTCCAGCATGTACATTTGTGCGTGCAATGCATTGCATCGAAAGCCTAAGAAACAAAATACTCAGGTTAGGTCAACCATTAATATGAAGTCAATAGATATTAACACCTATTAAATACAAAGTGACAGTTACATTGTTATTTGAATAATTCAAGTGCATACTATGTCATAACACCAACTTTTTTTTTAACAGCATACGGCAAGTTAACATTTTAAATTTACCTGGAACAAAAGCACACTGGTGGCGGTGAAAACTCTCGAGGGAGGAGGACCCCCTCCCACACCTGAGGACGTCAAGGACTTTGCCACCCTTCTGCAGTGTCCCTGTCTTGGTGTACAACTCCACCCCTGCAGGGTCCTGGATGCACTCCAGGTGCTTCTGCTGCACCTCCCACACATGGTGCATGCTGTCAGGGTTCACCAGACGCAGCCCCGTGGTGTCAGTCAGCTCCCACATCGATTCGAGCAGCCCCAAAATCATGACCCGGATCTCCTCCACGGCACGGGTCCTCCGCCTGCAGTGCTTTGCCATTTCACCAGTGCTGATACTGGCCAAGAGCAGTGCCTCAGTGGGAGCATTTCCGCCATGGCTGCTCTTCCACTCCCCTTTCTTGGCCTCCTTAAGCCGCTGCACATCCTCCTGATCCCACTCAAAGATACAGGCAGAAAGTTTGGAGCAAAAGGTACCGTAGAGAGGGTGGTGCTCAGTAGTGAGGCCGCAGTTAAACCTTCGCATGAAGTGGAAGACGTCTAAACGGACGACCAACTTCCATGGTCGAAAGAGTCTCAGCACTGACGACACACCTGTGAAAGACAAACATTGATTATTACAGATGTGATCATCTATTTTTTGTGTAATAATTTTTTTTTACATCATAATTAACTTAAGTTAATTACATACTGTAATCTGCAATGTATATTTCATAAAGTAACAATTTCAGCATCCCACCTGACTGGCTGCAGCAGTCCCGGTCAACATAGATAGCCTCAGGCTCAGCTTGTCCAGCATTCTCATAACGTGTGACGATGCCCTGGCACAACTCTTCCAGCCCTGCACCTTCACCTGTCGTCAGAACACTGTTCAGAACCTGGCCAAGCTCGTTGCCGATGTTGGACATCCATGCAGCGGTGTCCCCTATACTGCCAGCCAGCTTCTTGGTGATCTGAAAAACAAACAAAAACAGAACTTTCAAAAAAACCGCTACAAGCTTACTAAAATTAATACTATTTCATCATTAGGATGACAAAGTAAACAATTTATATCCATTCCAATTGGTTAACATCAGAGTAAATAAAAGTAATGCTAAAACCCTCACCTTCTTTGTAGAGTCCATCTTCAGAATTCTACCATAGGTAGAGGTGATCACCCCCTTCATCTCTTCCAGGTGGCTGAGGATGTCGTTAGAGTGGACCGTCTCAAACCACTGGGCAAGTGGAAGGGGCCTGAAGGGTGGAGGAGGAAGATGGACAGCTGCAGAAGAGACGAAGGTAGCCATCTTCAAATGAAGCTCACAGTCAGACAGGTAGCGGATGGTCTGACGTGCCCACTCCTCACTGTGTGCTTCCTCTACTGCAGACTGGAGGTAGGAGGAACTGTTCCCACTGGTCCTTGGCTTCAGGAAAGTCATACACTTCCTATCCAGGGCTAGCTGTGTAGTGAGGACAGCGGGAAAGAGGCTCCTATGTGCCACATCCAGTTGAGCAAGGATTTCCTGGCTCCATGGGCAGACCGGCAGCATACACTTGCTGCAACGTGGATAGTCCCCTCCCACCAGGTAGTAGCGAGTATCCACATCTATCACCTCCCTCACCTTTGGGTAGATCCCGGAGTGGTGCATTTTCCGGTCACACCGCGTACATTTCAGAGGAATCCCCCACATCCTCATTGGTGCCCAGAGGAACATCCTCTGCCGGAAGTGCCACCCGGGCTCGGGAGGAGACGGTTTGTGCTGCAGTGGTGGATGAAACCAGCACGCATCCATTTTCTGCCTCAGCTGACCTGTAGGCTCATAGAGGACCTTGGCAATCCACACCCGATCTGCTGGCTGTATAACCTTTTTGAATTGATTGGGGAGAAAAGCTTCCCAATCAATGGAAGCTGGCCTAAGTGGAGTTTGAGGAGTGTGGCGTGGCGTGCTGGAGCAACCTGTTGGAGGAGGGAGCAGAGATGTAGTTGTCGGCGGAGATGGTGTGGGCCTTTGACACGGTGTGGCCGTTAGCCTTGGAGATGCTGTGGGCCTTGGAGATGGCGTGGGCCTTGGAGACGGTGTGGGCCTTGGAGACGGTGTGGCCGTTAGCCTTGGAGATGCTGTGGGCCTTGGAGATGGTGTGGCCGTTAGCCTTGGAGATGGTGTGGGCCTTGGAGATGGTGTGGGCCTTGGAGATGGTGTGGGCCTTGGAGATGGTGTGGCCGTTAGCCTTGGAGATGGTGTGGGCCTTGGAGATAGTGTGGGCCTTGGAGATGGTGTGGCCGTTAGCCTTGGAGATGGTGTGGGCCTTAGAGATGGTGTGGGCCTTGGAGATGGTGTGGTGGAGCTACCTGTTGAAGTTGGCGATGGAGGTTGAGCCAACCAGGATAAATAATGGAACTGTTCTATATGCTCCAACAGGCCAACAGAACCTTGGACCTTGGCCCCACAGGTGTCACATGTCTCCTCTACATGGCGGTCAGAAAGGTGCATGGAGAATTGTTCTGCCTCCACAACCTGATTGCACTGACAACACTTTACTGTTCTGTCTGCACAGGAGCCTCCGCCTGCCTGCCTTGAGCCTTCTCCTGCCTGACTGGAGCCTTCTCCTGCCTGACTGGAGCCTTCTCCTGCCTGACTGGAGCCTTCTCCTGCCTGACTGGAGCCTTCTCCTGCCCCACAGGAGCCTCCTCCTGCCTGTCTGGAGCCTCCACCTGCCTCACAGGAGCCTTCTCCTGCCTGACTGGAGCCTTCTCCTGCCTGACTGGAGCCTCCACCTGCCTGTCTGGAGCCTTCTCCTGCCTCACAGGAGCCTCCACCTGCCTGCCTGGAGCCTTCTCCTGCCTGCCTGGAGCCTTCTCCTGCCTCAAAGGAGCCTCCACCTGCCTCTGATGCATCTGACTGAAGGGGGGAGGCAGGATTTCAAGTACAAGAGAGGCTCATAATAAATAATTTCACCAATGATCCTACACTGTTAGTTGTATCCAAATGTGTGCAAATAGGGTATGATCCAGCAAATAATCTACTTCATGCTACAGCAACTTGTCATCACTTAAATTAAATAAATCATCATATAACCTACCTTATGGAACCCACAAGAGCATTTTAGGTGTCTCCCGAACAGATCCACCTTGCTCTTGCTCTGCAGCGGGCAAGCATCGATACACTCCAGGGCTCTTTTCCATTTCTTACCACCGGGTCTTTTGCCTGTGGAAAACTGGTAGCTGCCCTGGGCATATTTTTGGCAGATGTCTCTCCAGTACGAGTCTGGCTTCCCCGTCTTGGTCATATCTGCAAACATGAGCTACGTTAGACTAAACGACCAAGTTCTCTGTTGTGATTACATTCTCAATCAATGTAGCATAGACGTACAGTTGTGATGGGTTGCTCTGGCTATTGTACAGTAATACCAGGATCATCCCATTTTATAAAATTAATACTTCCATATGCTTGTACTCCAACACATCAACTTAATTTTGTTATGTCAACAACCTGGTCAACGTATCATCAATGTAGTCATATTTTGTTCTGCTGTCTCTACTGTACTTCTGAGGTCAAATTAAAGTCAGCGGGAAAGTTGCATCTCACAGAGGGGACTGTACTATGGGGGCAATGAGTCTACATCGACAATTTAAATACCAGGACCGACATAAAAACATGTATTCGTACGTCCATAGAATAATTTGCATGTACATATCGCTGTTCTTTTTTTTGTTACGCTGACAAAGACCAAGTAACTACTCAATTTAGCATTGATGTACTGTACAGTCGTACAGTAGCTACATTTACTGTACGCGTACTGTACCACTACGTTCTCTGAGGTAAATTCAGCGGGAAAGTTAAATTTCACAGAGGGGACTGTACTATGGGGGCAGTAAGTCGACATCGACAATTTAAATACCAGGACTGACATAAAAACATGTAGCTATACAAATCATACGTCCATACAATCATTTGCCTGTACATATCGACATTATTTTTTTTGTTACGCTGAAAAAGACCAACTACTTGATTTAGCATCGATGTACAGTCGTGATCGTTTGGGTACAGTAGTAGTGTATAATACCAGGACCGACATAAAAACATGTATTCAAATCGTAAATCCATAGAATAATTTGCCTGTACATATCGATATTCTTTTTTTTGTTACGCTGACAAAGACCAAGTAGGTTACTCAATTTAGCATGGATGTACAGTAACCTACATCTACTGTACGCGTACTGTACCACTAGTACGTTCTCTGAGGTAAATTCAGCGGAAAAGTTACATACAATAAGAATACGTTTATCGAGACAGTTAATCTACATCGGTCAATCAACATATTACATATATACAACATATTATACATATAATTTGCATTTACATACCTATTTTTCTGTTGCTCTTTTCTTTCGTATGTCTTAAATAAATGTTCTATGCAGTACTGGCTCTTTCACTCAGTGCGCTGATAGTCTTCTGCAGTTTTACGTCACGTCAACGTCACCCCTAGACCCACCTCTGTTCAGAATGGTTCGAAATGTGTTAGGAATGAGCAGTTGTTCGGAATATTTTCCAGATGTTCGGAATTTTTTACTAATGTGGTTCGGATATTGTTAAGATGTATTTGCAGTCCAATTCTTGGCGGGTACGGCCACCTCGTCGTTTACAGCACTGGGCCCACGGCAGTGAAAGATCCTTCCATTTCACAAAAAAAGGAAAAAAGCAGGTGACAACAGGCACAATTGTGAAAAGGAACATTATCAGGAGTAGAGGAAGGAATCAAAAAGTTGTTGGAAATGCAGTGGAGGGACACTAAGTAGGAGAACTAAGGGTTCAGGGACGGAAGAATTTCAATTTCATAAGGCGGACATGTCATAAAGATGACTTGCCGACGAGGATGAGTTTCGAACTCAAGCGTGCAGAGCAGTACATCAACTTTTTTTTTCTCTTTTTATTATAAAAAATACTTTTTACACATTTTTCAATTATTTACAGAAGACACACAATGGCTACAGCCCACATGAATGCTGACATGGAAAATTAACGCAACATCATAAATTGAAACTTAAACTCCCAACTCCTATCACCATGATTAATGAGCTGTTTTTCACAAAGCAGTTATGAAAGTCTTCTCTCTTCATCATGTACACCAGCCTCACATGTTTTTTAAACATTGACACAAACCATTCCCAAACTGGAATTACCCTCCCCTCATAATGTGCCATATTTCTTCGATACACAATAGCATACCGTACGTGACTCAAAAATGCGTTTACCAAATTAACATTAACCCCTTTTACTTTCCCCAGCACTCCAAATAACAAAAGTTTCTTCCATTCAACAGTTGTTTCCACTTTGACCCCACAGTGTTTACTTAACAACTCCTTAATTTTGGCAAACAACCCAACCAACCTTGGACATTCAACAAAGTAATGGTTAAAGTTCTCATCAGTTCCTTTACATACATCACACAATCTACTGATGTTATTATCAATTTGATGCAAAACAACGTTTGTGAATATTCTATTGTGCCTTATTTTGAAATCATTATGCTCACACTCTATACAATTGTATTTTACATTCAAATTACCCCATACTTCAGTAACATCAAAATCTACAAAAACCTTTGCCCATACTTTCTCTGAAGTTGGTCTCTCCATAACATCCCCCAGAAAATCCATATAAACACATTTAGTTTGTACCTCTTAAAATTTGACTCCTTTGCCCTTCCTCTCTACATTCAATTCCACCATCCTCTCCGGCTCTCCAACACTTCCTTCCCCTAACACGTGTTTTCTCCACTCTGGACTTAAAGCATCCATAACCTTCTGATACATTCCTTTTATTATGTACTTTCCCACATCCATATTCACTCTATGGATGGTCTCTATGATTTCCTGTTCTGATTTGAACCTGTCGCCACTTTCAGTTAGTAAGTGTTTAACCTGCTTCACTCCTGCTTCCTCAAAACACTGGCTGACCAACACTCTGTTGTTGTGAGTCAATTTGGGGTTATAAAAGATGGGCTGATTAGCAACCTCAGCCTTATTTCCACACTCATACTTCACATGCTTCAAATAGTTCCCCCATGCTTCAAATACCTCCCTATAAAACCTTGACATCCCCTCACACCTGCGTTTGTTGAAAATCATTAAAAGACCGTTCACACCACATCCACCATACTCATGCAAATACTCCTCAAAAAACCCCATCCAGCAATACTGATTACGATTATACAAATATTTTTTAACAAGCTTTACCCTCAATGCCCTTTTTTTCACTTCTACATCTATCAATTTTAAACCCCCATTCTTATATTCATTCATTAACACTCTATGCTTAACTTTTGCCTGCTTACCATCCCACAATAAATTATCGATAGCCCTGTTTAAATCCTTCACCACCCACAATGGTAAATCCAGTGCAGCCAACACATGGTTCACCTGTGATAAGATCAAACAATTAACAACTATAACCCTGCCCCTCAACCTCCTCCTCTTCCACAAATTTAAACTCTGCTTCACCTTGTTCAGAACCCCTGTCCATGTAACATCTCTTGCCTCGTTGGCATTTACACCTACATTCACCCCTAACACCTTAATCATCTCTTTTGCCACTTTTAACGGTATCTCACATCCCTGCATATCCACATTTCCAAAACACAGAATTTCAGACTTTTCTATGTTCATTTTTGCTCCTGATGCCTTCCCATACACTTCTAATAATTTGATCACCCTCCTCACACTGTCCAAGTTTTTCACAGTTATGTTTGTGTCGTCTGCATATTGATGAATTAAACTCCTTTCTCCTCCAGGTATGATGATGCCCTGTATGGACTGATCTTTTTTTAACATTGTGGCCAAAGGTTCTGTTGTTATACTGTACAATAACGCAGATAATGGACAACCCTGCCTCACTGATCTCCCTAAACTGAAACTATCTGTCACTACTCCATTGCACTTAACCCTACTCTTTGCACTACTGTACAACAACCTAATCCACTTCACAAATCTATCTCCAAAACCAAATGTCTCTAATGTTCTAAACACAAACTCGTGCTCCACTCTATCAAAAGCCTTATTAAAATCAACACTCAAAACTATACCCCCCTCCTCTGTCATATACCGTACCACATCTCTGACTGACCCTATTGTGTCCGCTATATCTCTCCCTGGAACACCAAATGCCTGTGTTGCTGAAACAATGGACCCTACTACTGATTTAATTCTATTTGCTAATACCTTTGCCAAAATCTTATAATCCGTATTTAATAAACTAATCCCTCTGTAATTCCCTAACTGCAATTGATTCCCCTTTTTCTTGTAAAAGATAGTGATTAAGCCTGTTGACATATCCTCACTAACCTGCTCTCGCCTTTCCATTTCTTTATATACCTTCAACAAAATGGGACTTAACACCTCACTAAAACATTTATAAAACTCACTTGTTAGGCCATCCGAGCCGGGACTCCTACCAGTTGACAAACTCTTGATAGCCACTTTTACTTCAAACTCTGACAAATCCATTTCACATACTTCTTTATCACTGTCTGTTAACCTAGCCTCAACTGTTTCTAACACCTCTCCCATACTACCCTGATCCACACCACCTTTCTTGAACAAATTGCTATAAAACCCCTGCACCGTTTCCAACACCCCTACGTAATCATTCACTATCTTCCCCTCCTCATTTTCTATTTCCCGTATATATGTTTTGCACTGTTTCTGCTTTTCCAGCCCCAGGAAAAAAAAAAATCCCTTCCACCACATATTGAGCCCTGCTCCTAATTATTGCCCCTTGACATCTTTCTTTCTCATAAGCTTTTAATTCCCATTTGATTTGTAGGTATGCCCCAAGACCTCTGTTTGGATTTTCATCCATTAGTGTTAATTCCTCCACCATTCTTTCCCTCAGAACACATACCTTTCTCTTTCTCACTCGGTTCCTGTTTTGACAATACCTTATACTTAGGTTTTTCACCAATCTTTTGACACCGTCCCACCAACCACACACATCCACTTCAAACAACTCACACTTAATTTGCTCCCTAACACACTCCTTCACCTTGTCCATATATTCTGTCTCAGACAACACACTTGCATTCAAACACCAAACTCCACCCCCTTTCCCCCTTTGTCTGTACCCTAAATGAAATGTGATTGCTGCATGATCACTATATCCAGTAAATTTATACTGTATGTTGTGTACTTTATTTGCTATATCTTGAAACGCCAAACATAAATCTATCCTGCTTCGTTTTAAAACTCCCTCCACTATCAACCTTCTAGAAAATTCTCTTTTGTTGGCATTACCCATCCTCCATACATCAATCCACTCATTGTCTCTCATCATCTTAAAAAAACTGGTCCGTGCTGCATCTTGTCGAAACTTATCAACCCTATAGACATCCAACTTGGTACAGAACACATTGAAATCTCCCACCAGAATACAATTCCCTGAGCAGAGCAACCCCAAGGAAACAAAGATAACAGTTTTTTCACTTCCTCTATTAGGTGCATAGACATTAATTAATCGAAATATTACATTATTTATATCAAACTCTATAGCTATTACCCTTCCTTTCCCATCATTAAATATTTCCTTCACATTTTCCAACACATTTTCTTTTATAAGTATGGCCACCCCACATGATCAGTCTGTTCCACAGTTCACAAACAACATCCCCCTCCATCTCTTTTTGATTTCTGGTATTTTAGCTTGTGCCCATTTTGTTTCCTGCAATAACAAAATGTCAGATGTGAAATTTACCAATACTTCCTCTAACTTTGTCATCTTATTTAACCCATTTACATTTATTGAAGTGAGTGTAACCATTGAAACCAGACAGAAAAGAATGTGCTCTACACTAAACATCATTTTTTCTTCCCTTTCTTCTTTTGATTCCGTTTCCTTATACCAGCCAATTTGCCGGGTCTGTTCAGGAGTGCCTTCTTCCTCCCTCCTGCTACACCCAAACAATCCTCCTCTGACTCATCACCTTCAGACATTGCGGGGGGGTCACTTTCAGGTACTTCTTCCTGCCGGCTGGATGCACTCTCAGCAGTCACAGCCTGCTGCCTCTCAAACTCCATGGCTGCACTCCTGTCAGCGTTTGTGCGCACAACTCTAGAAGGCAAAGGCCCCTGATCAGAACCTTTCCCTCCTGTCGCCCATGCATCCACTTTAGCCTTTCTGTTCCCCAAACTCCCGTTTGCAGGGTCCGTCAGTGCAACCATATTTGAGTCGAGGCTAGACCCAATGCCCCCCCCCCACACTTTCACCAGTCTGTTCCACCACCACAGGGCTGCTGTTAGTTCCCAGCCCCCCCCTTAGCTGTTCCACTTCAAACCCCTCCTCCATCCTTCCCTCAACTCCTTCACCCCCAACATCCTCTGACCCACTGTCCTCATCAGTTGAGAGGGCACTCTCCTCCTCTTCACATTCTTTGCACTTTGGCTCCCAATGGTCACACTCCCTGGCATAGTGCCCCTGCCTCCCACAATTCCTACACAGAAACTCTGGGCATTCACGAACAATATGCCCTGGCTGTATGCACATTCTGCAAACCTTCACCTGCCGATCATGAATGACCCTAAAATATTGTGCTCCCATCTCTGTGTCAAAACGTGTAGAGTAAGGCAGTGATTTAACAGTGTCTGTAAACTTCACCTTCACAAATCTTGTGCCCTCCACAATCCTCGTCCCAGGCCACATCCTCCTAGTAATGGGCGAAATTGCCCTCACTCCCCAGTCCAACAGTTTTTTCAATATTTCCCCATCCGTGATGTACACAGGCAACCCTAGGAATGAAACCAGCAACTCGTCATTCGTTAGTTCTTTGGCCATCACCCTTGTGCGTTTGATTTTAAATCCGTCCAGCAATCTCCTCTTCCCGTTTTCATGATTCATCGTTATTTCATATTTGTTAATTCCAAGGTATCTGCAACCCACAACCAGGCCACATATGTCCTTTGCGGCTCTCAATAGTTCCATCATAGAGATCCTGTCCTCACCGAGTAGCTCCACCATCACCGTCAAATCCTTGATATAGCTCGGCTGCACTGTTCTCTCGTCCTCCACTCTCAGTTGCCTCTGCATGCACCTTTAGTTGATTCGTCCCCTCCTCATCCGCCCTCAATGTTTCCTTTGCCACATTCTGTTTCTGCAAGCCATCACCCCTGTTCTGTCCTCCCTGTACTGTGCTGAGTATAGTTTGACAGGCAGCTAAACTCTTCCCACAAACAATCCACCGGAGACGTGTTCCTCCAACATCGTTGGTTTATTGAAAGTGTTAGAAGGTAAAACTGGAGAGAATACATAACAATGTATCAGTGACATGTTGCAAAATAAACACAGAAGCATTTTGATGTACAGATTGGCTCATAAAACAAATAAATCGTTAAACTGTACAGTACAGTACGAACAGCTGGGCTATACAGTACAGCACGGAGTAGAATGCTACATACTTGCTACATACTAGCTGTAGTCTAGTTGAGTCAAACGATACTAAGTAAGGACAAGTATTGTTTCAGAACAAAATGAAGATATTACAGAGACAGCATGCTATATACATTTCTTATTAAGAAAGTTTGGACATTTAGAAAACATGAGAAAAGCTCAGTTTTACCTAAATAAATAATGTTTACTTTGGTAACCTTGACAACCGTATCAAACGGACACAGCTGGAGCTTCGCTAGTATTAAACACATACATAAGAACAACTTTTACATCAGATATTTATCTTGGGTGAAACCTCAACATTTCAAAACCACAATATCTTACCAAAGATGCTATTAAAGGGGCCAAAAACCATTGATGAACCACAAGCTATGTAGGCATGAACAATTATGATACAGAAGCTGCGTCAACTGAAACATGAAACAATGTAACAAGACGTGAAACACTTGAGAGCAATGACGTCACCATGCCACCCGCACCAGCAACAAACTTAAAACATAACAGCAACAAACTCAAAACATAACACTCCCCGTCTGGTATAAATAAATACCACTACTGCTTGGAAAATTAAAAACTACTACTTGCTACCATAGTCTTCAGGTGCAACAAGAAGGACCAGTTCAGTAACGGGTCTGTGAAACAACTTAGTTCCATCTCCTTTGGAGACTTTTGATTTCTGCTTTGCGGACTTTTCCATCTTTACTTGGGAACACTTGTGTTACAAGTCCAAGTGGCCATTCGTTCCGTTTGGTCGAACAGTCTCTCATAAGGACAACACTGCCAGGCTGAGTATCTGGCTGGTCTGAAGTCCATTTACTGCGTGTCTGCAGTGTGGGAAGATACTGCTTTCTCCATTTGTCCCAGAAAAGGTTAGCGAGACATTGTACTTGACGCCACTGGCGTTTGTGCAAGTCCTTTGTGTCAAAGTCCCCAGCAGGAGCTATGTGTGTGTTTACTTTCTGTGTGAGTAGAGTGGAGGGAGTAAGTAACAGTGGGTCTGCAGAGTCGGTAGACACGGAGGTTAGAGGTCTTGCATTTATGATGGCTGCTACTTCGGCCATGAAGGTAGTGAGAGTCTCGTGACTGAGCCTTGTGGAACCTAAACGCTGGAACATAGCATCCAGGATGCGTCTAGCAAGACCAATCATCCTTTCCCAGGCCCCACCCATATGGGAGGAGTGAGGTGGGTTGAAGGACCAGGTGCAGCCTTGTTCTGAAAGGTATTTCTGCACTTGGCAACCGTTGATGTTTGAAGGGACTTTTAGCTCTTTGCAAGCTCCGACAAAGTTAGTGCCTCGATCAGAACGGATATGTTTGATGGGACCTCGAATGGACATGAACCTCCGGAGAGCATTGATAAAACTTGAAGTATCAAGAGACTCAATTACTTCAATATGGACGGCCCTGATACTCATACAGGTGAACATGACGGCCCATTGCTTGCTATTTGAATCTCCGCCTCTTGTACGGCGTGTGACGATGGACCAGGGGCCAAACACGTCGAGACCGACATTAGTAAAGGGGGGTTCAGTGCTCAGTCGATCTGAGGGTAGGTTGGCCATCTTTTGGGACAGAGGTGTGCCACGAAGTTTGGGCCATGTGACACACTTGTAGATGAGGCTGTTTATACGTCTCCGCACGCCTGTTATCCACAGGCCTGCCGCCCGTATAGCTCCTTCAGTGAAGAGACGTCCTTGATGATGGGTCTTTTCATGGTGGTGGCGGATGAGGAGAGTCGCTGTATGGCAGTGGGCTGGAATGACTAGCGGGTGTTTTATGTCCTTTTCAAGTTTCGATTCAGCGATCCGTCCTCCAACTCTCAGTATATTTTTGTCGTCAATGAAAGGGTCTAGCTTCCTGAGACAGCTGTCTTTGGCGATTTCTTTTCCTTCAGATATGCACTTGAGCTCTCTCCGGTACTCATCTTCCTGCACAGCTTTGTATACCACTTCTTTGGCCTGAGAGAGTTCCTGGACAGAGTACGACTCCTGACAGTAATGCCAGCCTCTGCAAACACCTTTGCTTGCAAGCTGTGGTTTCTTGTAGCCTTGAGTTATGTGGATCAGATGGGCTATAGCACGGATGAGGGACTTCCAGCTAGAAAATCTCTCGAAGCGCTGTGAGCTGAGATGACAGGCTGAGATTATGTTTTTGATTGCAGATACTTCGGGACGGATTTCCGTGTCTATAGCAGGTTCAACCAGTTCAAAGTCTCCTGTCTGGGGGCTACTGTCAGGCTTGGACAAGAAAGCAGGTCCAGTGAGCCACATGGTTTCGCTCAGATGAGCTGCGGGCACGGCTCTTGTAGCGTGGTCTGCTGGATTGAGGTGAGTGGGCACGTAATGCCACTGGTCAGGGATGGTAGACCTCCGTATCCGCTGGACTCTGTTGTTGACGTAGACATAGAATCTTCTAGTCTCATTGTAAATGTAGCCCAAAACTACTTTGCTGTCTGTATAGAAGCGAGTGGAATTTGGCTCAATGTCAATTTCTGATTTGATAAGTTCAGCTACCTCGACTGCAAGCACAGCTGCACATAACTCCAGCCTAGGGATCGTGAGTTCAGGTTGTGGTGCTAGTTTTGCCTTTCCCAACACAAATCCAATGTAAACTTTTCCATTCTCATCTGTGGTTCTGAGGTAAGCTACTGCTCCTACGGCTTTAGTAGATGCGTCTGAGAAGATGCACAGTTCTCTGAACTTGGCTTGAGACGATGAGATTGGAGCATAAGTTCTTGAGATGTGAATATTTTGGAGTTCCTTGAGAGAGTCTTTCCACGAAGACCAGATCTGCTTCTTTTCCAGTGGTAGTGGAGCGTCCCAGTCAGATGTCTCAGTGGTGAGTTCCCGTAGCAAGGCCTTACCTTGGATGATCACGGGTGCGACAAAGCCTAAGGGGTCATACAGGCTGTTGACTGTAGACAGAACACCTCTGCGAGTGAAGGGTTTCTCTTCATCTTCGACCCGGAAGGTAAACGTGTCTGTCTTTAAGTCCCAGTTAAGGCCGAGGCTACGTTGCATGGGAAGGGCGTCGGTGCCGAGGTCCAGGTCTTTGAGCTCATTAGCGTGATCATCAGAAAGGAATGCCTTCATGACCTCTTTGCTGTTTGAAGCTATCTTATGTAGCCTTAGGTTTGAGTCGGCGAGCATCTCCTGGGTTCTCTTAAGTAAACTGACAGCAGCCTCGACTGTGGGTAACGACTTCAGGCCGTCGTCTACGTAAAAGTCCCTTTCGACAAACTGGCGGACGTCTGAGCCAAATTCTGCTTCGCCTTCCTGTGCAGACCTTTTGAGGCCATATATGGCCACAGCTGGAGATGGGCTGTTGCCGAACACGTGGACCCTCATGCGATACTCTTTGATGTCCTTTTTGAGGTCGTTATCTTCAAACCACAGGAACCTTAGAAAGTTCCGATCTTGTTCTCTGACCATGAAGCAGTGAAACATTTGTTGGATATCCGCTGTAATGGCGATGGCGTCTTTGCGAAACCGGACAAGCACTCCTAGAAGGGTGTTGTTAAGGTCTGGTCCTGTCATGAGAACATTATTCAAAGAGACTCCCTCGTGCTGGGCACTGGAGTCAAATACCACCCGAATCTGCCCTGGCTTCTTTGGATGGTATACACCAAAGGTTGGAAGATACCAAGACTCTTCATTTTCTTTTAGAGGGGGTACCAATTCAGCGTGTTTGTTTAGGAAGATCTTCTCCATGAATGACAGTAAATTATTTTTCATTTCTGGTTTCCGATCGAAGTTTCGTCTGAGAGAGGAGAGGCGATGACATGCTTGTGCTCTGTTGTTAGGTAGGTGACGTCTTTTGGCTTTAAAAGGCTGTGGAGCCACCCAGCTGTTTGTTTCGTCTTTATGGAACCCTTTTTCCATGGTTCGCAAGAAGGCATCATCTTCAATGGAGGGGGCTAATATGTTGTCTCTCTTGGTTCTCTGAAAGACCATGCACCCCAAATGACTTTCTTCGTTGTCGCAGGAAGATGTTTTACTGTTACACTGTTCGCAGTGGAAGGATTGTCGAGCGCTGTCAAGTTTTTCCTTTATTACGAAGCGATTGGGACAGGGCTGAAAGAGGGAAGGACGACCATTTTCCAGTGTGTGGGTGAGGTAGGTGTTTACAGTGGTTGGTTTGTGAGCGCCTCCCAAGCATACAGTTCCTACAATGACCCATCCAAGGTCAAGTTTCTGGGCATAGGCAGAGTCGTGAGGGCCGTTGATTTGTTCCCTTACTTTATGGACCCGTATCATGTCTCTTCCAATGAGAAGCATGATGGGAGCCTTTGGGTCAGGCTCAGGAATCTGGTGAGCTATGCTTCTCAGGTGAGTGTGGTACAGAGCAGCCTCACGAGTTGGAATTTCAGACCGATCGTTTGGGATTTGATTACATTCAATGAGTGTTGGCATAGTAAGACACGTCTGGCCATCGGAGGACTCAATTTGGAAGCCGCTGGCCCTCCTGCCTGCTGTTTCAATTACTCCAGCACATGTCTTGAGAGAGTATGGTGAGCTGGGGCCTTCTATTTAGAAGAAATCAAAGAACTCGCTGCGGGCCAATGATCTGTTGCTTTGATCATCTAGGATAACATAAACATTGACAGACTTCTCTTTTCTGCCAGCTGGAAACACCTTTACGAGGCAGATCTTTGAACATGACTTGCCACTGAGACCTCTGCTGCAGACTTGAGTGCATTTTGACGTAACATCAGCTAACGAACTTTCGTCTCTCTCCCCGCCATGCTCTGTTGCATGGCCTGTAGAAATCCAAGGGGCTGGTCCAGGGTGGAGAGCTGCGGTGTGCCCTTCGCTATTACACTCTGTGCATTGTACATCCATCTTACAGTTCTTTGCGAGATGCGTTGATGATGCACAGCACCTGAAACAGATGCTATTTTCCCTTAAGAAAGCTTTGCGTTCTTCCAGGGGTTTCATCCGAAAGCCACGGCACTTCTGGAGAGAGTGAGGTTTCTTATGCAGCGGGCATTGTCTAACATACTCGTTGTTTGTTCTCTGTATTCCATTCGTGTTGGCTGGGGTGTTTGATGGGTGGAACGACCCACTGGGGGACACATAGGTTTTATGGACTGAAATAGATGTTCTCTGATTGTTGTGCTTTGGGGAAAGCTTCTCTGGTTTAGGGGGACCTACAGTAGACATGGTGAGGTCAAAGCTAGGGTCATTCCTGGTTCTTGCTTCATTGCAGATAAAGTCCACAAAAAAAGAGAAAGGGGGAAAAGGGGCATTGTGTTGCTGCTTGTACTTTGAGCCCTGGTAGATCCACTTCTCTTGGAGATTGTAGGGTATCTTTAGGACTATGGGGGCAATACCTCTACACGTGTCTAAGAAGGTGAGACCAGGGAGATCTCCTTCAGCCTTGGCAGTGAGAAGCTCCATCAGTAGGTCACCAAGCTCTCTCAGTTTGGGGTAATCCTTATTGGAGATTTTGGGGAAGACGTCAAGTCTTTTGAATAGAGCACTTTCGATGACCTCGGGAGAACCGTAACACTCCTCGAGCCTATTCCATACCATTCTAAGGCCTCTTTCTGGATGGTTTACATTAACTGCTCTTATACGTTTCACGTGATCAGAAGACTCAGATCCGAGCCACTTTGCAAGAAGGTCCATTTCTTCTGAAGGTGACAGATCTAGCCCCCTAATGGCATTTAGAAATGAGGATCGCCAGGCTCTGTAACTCTCAGGACGATCGTTGAAGGCAAGTAGGCCGGTAGAGACTAATTCACGTCTCGCAAAGAACCTAACAAAGTCTGTCATGCCCTGCCTTTCTTGTGAATGACATGACCATTCATGGTGACACTGAGGGCTAGCTGAAGGGTATTGTCCATTGGATGCGTGCCTATTTTCACTATCACCTTCTTGTCGTTCGCCTACATGCAGGGATGCTGTGGCATGGAGTACTGGCATATTTGCAGATTTGTGCATTTGAATGTTGTCAGATGGTGAAGGGCTGATTGGAGTATCGTTCCATGGGGTGAGGTGTGAAGTTATGTTGTCGTTTACAAGAGATGGGTCGAAGGGTGGGTCTTGTTTTAGACCTTTATCGAAGATGGCTTCTATTTCTGGGATGGACTGGGTATTTGATTTAGGGAGGCATTGCACATAAGATGAGGTGCGTTGCGTTGAATCATGAGGTTTAAAATGAAGATCAGAAGTACAGCTGCGCCTCTCGTTATCGAAGTCTGCGGCTGCTTCTAGAGTTTCTGCTTCTGCTACTGCAGCAGCTGCTTCTTTCTCAATGTTCAACATTTCTAGCGTAGCCTCTATTTTAGCTTTCTTTAGCTTCATTTTAACTTCTTTTTTGGCAAACGAAGCTCTTGTTTTTGCTGCTTCTGCCTTAGCGCGGGCCATGACGGCTGCGGCACTAGTTGAGGAACTCTTTGATGACGTTGAGACGTTAGACCTTGTGTCGTACACAGATGGTTCTTTCTCTGCCATTATGATAGATGTTACCTGCGTGGAGGTGCTTTTTGTTATTTTTATTTTTTTTGAGCCGTCAGCTGTAGCGGTTGCTTGTCAACTGGATCTTTGAAACACTTGTCTGAAAGTCTTTGTTTTACTGTTCTGTCCTCCCTGTACTGTGCTGAGTATAGTTTGACAGGCAGCTAAACTCTTCCCACAAACAATCCACCGGAGACGTGTTCCTCCAACATCGTTGGTTTATTGAAAGTGTTAGAAGGTAAAACTGGAGAGAATACATAACAATGTATCAGTGACATGTTGCAAAATAAACACAGAAGCATTTTGATGTACAGATTGGCTCATAAAACAAATAAATCGTTAAACTGTACAGTACAGTACGAACAGCTGGGCTATACAGTACAGCACGGAATGCTACATACTTGCTACATACTAGCTGTAGTCTAGTTGAGTCAAACGATACTAAGTAAGGACAAGTATTGTTTCAGAACAAAATGAAGATATTACAGAGACAGCATGCTATATACATTTCTTATTAAGAAAGTTTGGACATTTAGAAAACATAAGAAAAGCTCAGTTTTACCTAAATAAATAATGTTTACTTTGGTAACCTTGACAACCGTATCAAACGGACACAGCTGGAGCTTCGCTAGTATTAAACACATACATAAGAACAACTTTTACATCAGATATTTATCTTGGGTGAAAACTCAACATTTCAAAACCACAATATCTTACCAAAGATGCTATTAAAGGGGCCAAAAACCATTGATGAACCACAAGCTATGTAGGCATGAACAATTATGATACAGAAGCTGCGTCAACTGAAACATGAAACAATGTAACAAGACGTGAAACACTTGAGAGCAATGACGTCACCATGCCACCCGCACCAGCAACAAACTTAAAACATAACAGCAACAAACTCAAAACATAACAACCCCGGTTACCGTTGTCTTTCAGTGCCATCTCGTCTGCCATTTCCACAGTCAAAACTGTACTGTCGGTCCAGGACATTCAAATCAAAACAAACAAAAAAAAGTGTCTCCCCCAAACAGCCCCACAGTTGCTGGGGGATGTATTACCAATCAAAAAACCCTGCAAAACCACAATAACCGATGATAATCCAACGAAAAAACTCTTAGTACAAACCCAAATCTCCACCTGCTCTCTAGACAAACGTCCTGACTCACTTCCTGGAAAGGGCGTGGCCAGGCTGGTTTGGCCGTACGAAATAAGTTGACAACCATAGGCTACTTATCCATATACAGATTTGGCATTTGACAATGCAAGGTGGTCTCTCTCTCGTGTCAAAATGAAAACAGCTTCCAGCCCCTTTCATGAAGGACTACTTGTGCATATTGCAACATTTCAGTTTCTAAGTGAATGAGCAAAAGAGCATACAGCACCTGGTATTCCCAGGCGGTCTCCCATCCAAGTACTAACCAGGCCCGACCCTGCTTAGCTTCCGAGATCAGACGAGATCGGGCGTTGCCAGGCTGGTTTGGCCCTACGAAATAAGTTGACAACCATAGGCTACTTTCCATATACAGATTTGACAATGCAAGGTGGTCTCTCTCTCTCTCTCTCTCGTGTCAAAATGAAAACAGCTTCCAGCCCCTTTCATGAAGGACTACTTGTGCATATTGCAAGATTTCAGTTTCTAAGTGAATGAGCAAAAGAGCATACAGCACCTGGTATTCCCAGGCGGTCTCCCATCCAAGTACTAACCAGGCCCGACCCTGCTTAGCTTCCGAGATCAGACGAGATCGGGCGTTGCCAGGCTGGTTTGGCCGTACGAAATAAGTTGACAACCATAGGCTACTTATCCATATACAGATTTGGCATTTGACAATGCAAGGTGGTCTCTCTCTCTCTCTCTCTCTCTCTCTCTCTCTCGTGTCTGAATGAAAACAGCTTCCAGCCCCTTTCATGAAGGACTACTTGTGCATATTGCAACATTTCAGTTTCTAAGTGAATGAGCAAAAGAGCATACAGCACCTGGTATTCCCAGGCGGTCTCCCATCCAAGTACTAACCAGGCCCGACCCTGCTTAGCTTCCGAGATCAGACGAGATAGGGCGTTGCCAGGCTGGTATGGCCGTACGAAATAAGTTGACAACCATAGGCTACTTATCCATATACAGATTTGGCAATTGACAATGCAAGGTGGTCTCTCTCTCTCGTGTCAAAATGAAAACAGCTTCCAGCCCCTTTCATGACGGACTACTTGTGCATATTGCAACATTTCAGTTTCTAAGTGAATGAGCAAAAGAGCATACAGCACCTGGTATTCCCAGGCGGTCTCCCATCCAAGTACTAACCAGGCCCGACCCTGCTTAGCTTCCGAGATCAGACGAGATTGGGCGTTGCCAGGCTGGTATGGCCGTACGAAATAAGTTGACAACCATAGGCTACTTATCCATATACAGATTTGGCAATTGACAATGCAAGGTGGTCTCTCTCTCTCTCTCTCTCTCTCTCTCGTGTCAAAATGAAAACAGCTTCCAGCCCCTTTCATGAAGGACTACTTGTGCATATTGCAACATTTCAGTTTCTAAGTGAATGAGCAAAAGAGCATACAGCACCTGGTATTCCCAGGCGGTCTCCCATCCAAGTACTAACCAGGCCCGACCCTGCTTAGCTTCCGAGATCAGACGAGATCGGGCGTTGCCAGGCTGGTATGGCCGTACGAAATAAGTTGACAACCATAGGCTACTTATCCATATACAGATTTGGCAATTGACAATGCAAGGTGGTCTCTCTCTCTCTCTCTCTCTCTCTCGTGTCAAAATGAAAACAGCTTCCAGCCCCTTTTATGACGGACTACTTGTGCATATTGCAACATTTCAGTTTCTAAGTGAATGAGCAAAAGAGCATACAGCACCTGGTATTCCCAGGCGGTCTCCCATCCAAGTACTAACCAGGCCCGACCCTGCTTAGCTTCCGAGATCAGACGAGATAGGGCGTTGCCAGGCTGGTATGGCCGTACGAAATAAGTTGACAACCATAGGCTACTTATCCATATACAGATTTGGCAATTGACAATGCAAGGTGGTCTCTATCTCTCTCTCTCGTGTCAAAATGAAAACAGCTTCCAGCCCCTTTCATGACGGACTACTTGTGCATATTGCAACATTTCAGTTTCTAAGTGAATGAGCAAAAGAGCATACAGCACCTGGTATTCCCAGGCGGTCTCCCATCCAAGCACTAACCAGGCCCGACCCTGCTTAGCTTCCGAGATCAGACGAGATCGGGCGTTGCCAGGCTGGTATGGCCGTACGAAATAAGTTGACAACCATAGGCTATTTATCCATATACAGATTTGGCAATTGACAATGCAAGGTGGTCTCTCTCTCTCTCTCGTGTCTAAATGAAAACAGCTTCCAGCCCCTTTCATGAAGGACTACTTGTGCATATTGCAACATTTCAGTTTCTAAGTGAATGAGCAAAAGAGCATACAGCACCTGGTATTCCCAGGCGGTCTCCCATCCAAGTACTAACCAGGCCCGACCCTGCTTAGCTTCCGAGATCAGACGAGATCGGGCATTGCCAGGCTGGTATGGCCGTACGAAATAAGTTGACAACCATAGGCTACTTATCCATATACAGATTTGGCAATTGACAATGCAAGGTGGTCTCTCTCTCTCTCTCTCGTGTCAAAATGAAAACAGCTTCCAGCCCCTTTCATGAAGGACTACTTGTGCATATTGCAACATTTCAGTTTCTAAGTGAATGAGCAAAAGAGCATACAGCACCTGGTATTCCCAGGCGGTCTCCCATCCAAGTACTAACCAGGCCCGACCCTGCTTAGCTTCCGAGATCAGACGAGATCGGGCGTTGCCAGGCTGGTATGGCCGTACAAAATAAGTTGACAACCATAGGCTACTTATCCATATACAGATTTGGCAATTGACAATGCAAGGTGGTCTCTCTCTCTCTCTCTCTCTCGTGTCAAAATGAAAACAGCTTCCAGCCCCTTTTTATGACGGACTACTTGTGCATATTGCAACATTTCAGTTTCTAAGTGAATGAGCAAAAGAGCATACAGCACCTGGTATTCCCAGGCGGTCTCCCATCCAAGTACTAACCAGGCCCGACCCTGCTTAGCTTCCGAGATCAGACGAGATAGGGTGTTGCCAGGCTGGTATGGCCGTACGAAATAAGTTGACAACCATAGGCTACTTATCCATATACAGATTTGGCAATTGACAATGCAAGGTGGTCTCTCTCTCTCTCTCTCGTGTCAAAATGAAACAGCTTCCAGCCCCTTTCATGAAGGACTTCTTGTGCATATTGCAACATTTCAGTTTCTAAGTGAATGAGCAAAATAGCATACAGCACCTGGTATTCCCAGGCGCTCTCCCATCCAAGTACTAACCAGGCCCGACCCTGCTTAGCTTCCGAGATCAGACGAGATCGGGCGTTGCCAGGCTGGTTTGGCCGTACGAAATAAGTTGACAACCATAGGCTACTTATCCATATACAGATTTGGCAATTGACAATGCAAGGTGGTCTCTCTCTCTCTCTCTCGTGTAAAAATGAAAACAGCTTCCAGCCCCTTTCATGAAGGACTACTTGTGCATATAACAACATTTCAGTTTCTAAGTGAATGAGCAAAAGAGCATACAGCACATGGTATTCCCAGGCGGTCTCCCATCCAAGTACTAACCAGGCCCGACCCTGCTTAGCTTCCGAGATCAGACGAGATCGGGCGTTGCCAGGCTGGTATGGCCGTACGAAATAAGTTGACAACCATAGGCTACTTATCCATATACAGATTTGGCAATTGACAATGCAAGGTGGTCTCTCTCTCTCTCTCTCGTGTCAAAATGAAAACAGCTTCCAGCCCCTTTCATGACGGACTACTTGTGCATATTGCAACATTTCAGTTTCTAAGTGAATGAGCAAAAGAGCATACAGCACCTGGTATTCCCAGGCGGTCTCCCATCCAAGTACTAACCAGGCCCGACCCTGCTTAGCTTCCGAGATCAGGCGTTGCCAGGCTGGTATGGCCGTACGAAATAAGTTGACAACCATAGGCTACTTATCCATATACAGATTTGGCAATTGACAATGCAAGGTGGTCTCTCTCTCTCTCTCTCGTGTCAAAATGAAAACAGCTTCCAGCCCCTTTCATGACGGACTACTTGTGCATATTGCAACATTTCAGTTTCTAAGTGAATGAGCAAAAGAGCATACAGCACCTGGTATTCCCAGGCGGTCTCCCATCCAAGTACTAACCAGGCCCGACCCTGCTTAGCTTCCGAGATCAGGCGTTGCCAGGCTGGTATGGCCGTACGAAATAAGTTGACAACCATAGGCTACTTATCCATATACAGATTTGGCAATTGACAATGCAAGGTGGTCTCTCTCTCTCTCTCTCTCTCGTGTCAAAATGAAAACAGCTTCCAGCCCCTTTCATGACGGACTACTTGTGCATATTGCAACATTTCAGTTTCTAAGTGAATGAGCAAAAGAGCATACAGCACCTGGTATTCCCAGGCGGTCTCCCATCCAAGTACTAACCAGGCCCGACCCTGCTTAGCTTCCGAGATCAGACAAGATAGGGCGTTGCCAGGCTGGTATGGCCGTACGAAATAAGTTGACAACCATAGGCTACTTATCCATATACAGATTTGGCAATTGACAATGCAAGGTGGTCTCTCTCTCTCTCTCTCTCTCGTGTCAAAATGAAAACAGCTTCCAGCCCCTTTCATGAAGGACTACTTGTGCATATTGCAACATTTCAGTTTCTAAGTGAATGAGAAAAAGAGCATACAGCACCTGGTATTCCCAGGCGGTCTCCCATCCAAGTACTAACCAGGCCCGACCCTGCTTAGCTTCCGAGATCAGACGAGATCGGGCGTTGCCAGGCTGGTATGGCCGTACGAAATAAGTTGACAACCATAGGCTACTTATCCATATACAGATTTGGCAATTGACAATGCAAGGTGGTCTCTCTCTCTCTCTCTCTCTCTCTCTCGTGTCAAAATGAAAACAGCTTCCAGCCCCTTTCATGAAGGACTACTTGTGCATATTGCAACATTTCAGTTTCTAAGTGAATGAGCAAAAGAGCATACAGCACCTGGTATTCCCAGGCGGTCTCCCATCCAAGTACTAACCAGGCCCGACCCTGCTTAGCTTCCGAGATCAGACGAGATCGGGCGTTGCCAGGCTGGTATGGCCGTACGAAATAAGTTGACAACCATAGGCTACTTATCCATATACAGATTTGGCAATTGACAATGCAAGGTGGTCTCTCTCTCTCTCTCTCTCTCGTGTCAAAATGAAAACAGCTTCCAGCCCCTTTTATGACGGACTACTTGTGCATATTGCAACATTTCAGTTTCTAAGTGAATGAGCAAAAGAGCATACAGCACCTGGTATTCCCAGGCGGTCTCCCATCCAAGTACTAACCAGGCCCGACCCTGCTTAGCTTCCGAGATCAGACGAGATAGGGTGTTGCCAGGCTGGTATGGCCGTACGAAATAAGTTGACAACCATAGGCTACTTATCCATATACAGATTTGGCAATTGACAATGCAAGGTGGTCTCTCTCTCTCTCTCTCGTGTCAAAATGAAACAGCTTCCAGCCCCTTTCATGAAGGACTTCTTGTGCATATTGCAACATTTCAGTTTCTAAGTGAATGAGCAAAAGAGCATACAGCACCTGGTATTCCCAGGCGCTCTCCCATCCAAGTACTAACCAGGCCCGACCCTGCTTAGCTTCCGAGATCAGACGAGATCGGGCGTTGCCAGGCTGGTTTGGCCGTACGAAATAAGTTGACAACCATAGGCTACTTATCCATATACAGATTTGGCAATTGACAATGCAAGGTGGTCTCTCTCTCTCTCTCTCGTGTAAAAATGAAAACAGCTTCCAGCCCCTTTCATGAAGGACTACTTGTGCATATTGCAACATTTCAGTTTCTAAGTGAATGAGCAAAAGAGCATACAGCACATGGTATTCCCAGGCGGTCTCCCATCCAAGTACTAACCAGGCCCGACCCTGCTTAGCTTCCGAGATCAGACGAGATCGGGCGTTGCCAGGCTGGTATGGCCGTACGAAATAAGTTGACAACCATAGGCTACTTATCCATATACAGATTTGGCAATTGACAATGCAAGGTGGTCTCTCTCTCTCTCTCTTGTGTCAAAATGAAAACAGCTTCCAGCCCCTTTCATGACGGACTACTTGTGCATATTGCAACATTTCAGTTTCTAAGTGAATGAGCAAAAGAGCATACAGCACCTGGTATTCCCAGGCGGTCTCCCATCCAAGTACTAACCAGGCCCGACCCTGCTTAGCTTCCGAGATCAGGCGTTGCCAGGCTGGTATGGCCGTACGAAATAAGTTGACAACCATAGGCTACTTATCCATATACAGATTTGGCAATTGACAATGCAAGGTGGTCTCTCTCTCTCTCTCTCGTGTCAAAATGAAAACAGCTTCCAGCCCCTTTCATGACGGACTACTTGTGCATATTGCAACATTTCAGTTTCTAAGTGAATGAGCAAAAGAGCATACAGCACCTGGTATTCCCAGGCGGTCTCCCATCCAAGTACTAACCAGGCCCGACCCTGCTTAGCTTCCGAGATCAGACAAGATAGGGCGTTGCCAGGCTGGTATGGCCGTACGAAATAAGTTGACAACCATAGGCTACTTATCCATATACAGATTTGGCAATTGACAATGCAAGGTGGTCTCTCTCTCTCTCTCTCTCTCGTGTCAAAATGAAAACAGCTTCCAGCCCCTTTCATGAAGGACTACTTGTGCATATTGCAACATTTCAGTTTCTAAGTGAATGAGAAAAAGAGCATACAGCACCTGGTATTCCCAGGCGGTCTCCCATCCAAGTACTAACCAGGCCCGACCCTGCTTAGCTTCCGAGATCAGACGAGATCGGGCGTTGCCAGGCTGGTATGGCCGTACGAAATAAGTTGACAACCATAGGCTACTTATCCATATACAGATTTGGCAATTGACAATGCAAGGTGGTCTCTCTCTCTCTCTCTCTCTCTCTCGTGTCAAAATGAAAACAGCTTCCAGCCCCTTTCATGACGGACTACTTGTGCATATTGCAACATTTCAGTTTCTAAGTGAATGAGCAAAAGAGCATACAGCACCTGGTATTCCCAGGCGGTCTCCCATCCAAGTACTAACCAGGCCCGACCCTGCTTAGCTTCCGAGATCAGACGAGATCGGGCGTTGCCAGGCTGGTATGGCCGTACGAAATAAGTTGACAACCATAGGCTACTTATCCAAATACAGATTTGGCAATTGACAATGCAAGGTGGTCTCTCTCTCTCTCTCTCTCTCGTGTCAAAATGAAAACAGCTTCCAGCCCCTTTCATGAAGGACTACTTGTGCATATTGCAACATTTCAGTTTCTAAGTGAATGAGCAAAAGAGCATACAGCACCTGGTATTCCCAGGCGGTCTCCCATCCAAGTACTAACCAGGCCCGACCCTGCTTAGCTTCCGAGATCAGACGAGATAGGGCGTTGCCAGGCTGGTATGGCCGTACGAAATAAGTTGACAACCATAGGCTACTTATCCATATACAGATTTGGCAATTGACAATGCAAGGTGGTCTCTCTCTCTCTCTCTCTCGTGTCAAAATGAAAACAGCTTCCAGCCCCTTTCATGAAGGACTACTTGTGCATATTGCAACATTTCAGTTTCTAAGTGAATGAGCAAAAGAGCATACAGCACATGGTATTCCCAGGCGGTCTCCCATCCAAGTACTAACCAGGCCCGACCCTGCTTAGCTTCCGAGATCAGACGAGATCGGGCGTTGCCAGGCTGGTATGGCCGTACGAAATAAGTTGACAACCATAGGCTACTTATCCATATACAGATTTGGCAATTGACAATGCAAGGTGGTCTCTCTCTCTCTCTCTCGTGTCAAAATGAAAACAGCTTCGGGCCCCTTTCATGACGGACTACTTGTGCATATTGCAACATTTCAGTTTCTAAGTGAATGAGCAAAAGAGCGTACAGCACCTGGTATTCCCAGCGGTCTCCCATCCAAGTACTAACCAGGCCCGACCCTGCTTAGCTTCCGAGATCAGACGAGATCGGGCGTTGCCAGGCTGGTATGGCCGTACAAAATAAGTTGACAACCATAGGCTACTTATCCATATACAGATTTGGCAATTGACAATGCAAGGTGGTCTCTCTCTCTCTCTCTCTCTCGTGTCAAAATGAAAACAGCTTCCAGCCCCTTTCATGACGGACTACTTGTGCATATTGCAACATTTCAGTTTCTAAGTGAATGAGCAAAAGAGCATACAGCACCTGGTATTCCCAGGCGGTCTCCCATCCAAGTACTAACCAGGCCCGACCCTGCTTAGCTTCCGAGATCAGACGAGATCGGGCGTTGCCAGGCTGGTATGGCCGTACGAAATAAGTTGACAACCATAGGCTACTTATCCATATACAGATTTGGCAATTGACAATGCAAGGTGGTCTCTCTCTCTCTCTCTCGTGACAAAATGAAAACAGCTTCGGGCCCCTTTCATGACGGACTACTTGTGCATATTGCAACATTTCAGTTTCTAAGTGAATGAGCAAAAGAGCGTACAGCACCTGGTATTCCCAGCGGTCTCCCATCCAAGTACTAACCAGGCCCGACCCTGCTTAGCTTCCGAGATCAGACGAGATCGGGCGTTGCCAGGCTGGTATGGCCGTACAAAATAAGTTGACAACCATAGGCTACTTATCCATATACAGATTTGGCAATTGACAATGCAAGGTGGTCTCTCTCTCTCTCTCTCTCTCGTGTCAAAATGAAAACAGCTTCCAGCCCCTTTCATGACGGACTACTTGTGCATATTGCAACATTTCAGTTTCTAAGTGAATGAGCAAAAGAGCATACAGCACCTGGTATTCCCAGGCGGTCTCCCATCCAAGTACTAACCAGGCCCGACCCTGCTTAGCTTCCGAGATCAGACGAGATCGGGCGTTGCCAGGCTGGTATGGCCGTACGAAATAAGTTGACAACCATAGGCTACTTATCCATATACAGATTTGGCAATTGACAATGCAAGGTGGTCTCTCTCTCTCTCGTGTCAAAATGAAAACAGCTTCCAGCCCCTTTCATGAAGCACTACTTGTGCATATTGCAACATTTCAGTTTCTAAGTGAATGAGCAAAAGAGCATACAGCACCTGGTATTCCCAGGCGGTCTCCCATCCAAGTACTAACCAGGCCCGACCCTGCTTAGCTTCCGAGATCAGACAAGATTGGGCGTTGCCAGGCTGGTATGGCCGTACGAAATAAGTTGACAACCATAGGCTACTTATCCATATACAGATTTGGCAATTGACAATGCAAGGTGGTCTCTCTCTCTCTCTCGTGTCAAAATGAAAACAGCTTCCAGCCCCTTTCATGACGGACTACTTGTGCATATTGCAACATTTCAGTTTCTAAGTGAATGAGCAAAAGAGCATACAGCACCTGGTATTCCCAGGCGGTCTCCCATCCAAGTACTAACCAGGCCCGACCCTGCTTAGCTTCCGAGATCAGGCGTTGCCAGGCTGGTATGGCCGTACAAAATAAGTTGACAACCATAGGCTACTTATCCATATACAGATTTGGCAATTGACAATGCAAGGTGGTCTCTCTCTCTCTCTCTCGTGTCAAAATGAAAACAGCTTCCAGCCCCTTTCATGACGGACTACTTGTGCATATTGCAACATTTCAGTTTCTAAGTGAATGAGCAAAAGAGCATACAGCACCTGGTATTCCCAGGCGGTCTCCCATCCAAGTACTAACCAGGCCCGACCCTGCTTAGCTTCCGAGATCAGACAAGATAGGGCGTTGCCAGGCTGGTATGGCCGTACGAAATAAGTTGACAACCATAGGCTACTTATCCATATACAGATTTGGCAATTGACAATGCAAGGTGGTCTCTCTCTCTCTCTCTCTCTCGTGTCAAAATGAAAACAGCTTCCAGCCCCTTTCATGAAGGACTACTTGTGCATATTGCAACATTTCAGTTTCTAAGTGAATGAGAAAAAGAGCATACAGCACCTGGTATTCCCAGGCGGTCTCCCATCCAAGTACTAACCAGGCCCGACCCTGCTTAGCTTCCGAGATCAGACGAGATCGGGCGTTGCCAGGCTGGTATGGCCGTACGAAATAAGTTGACAACCATAGGCTACTTATCCATATACAGATTTGGCAATTGACAATGCAAGGTGGTCTCTCTCTCTCTCTCTCTCTCTCTCTCTCTCTCTCGTGTCAAAATGAAAACAGCTTCCAGCCCCTTTCATGACGGACTACTTGTGCATATTGCAACATTTCAGTTTCTAAGTGAATGAGCAAAAGAGCATACAGCACCTGGTATTCCCAGGCGGTCTCCCATCCAAGTACTAACCAGGCCCGACCCTGCTTAGCTTCCGAGATCAGACGAGATCGGGCGTTGCCAGGCTGGTATGGCCGTACGAAATAAGTTGACAACCATAGGCTACTTATCCAAATACAGATTTGGCAATTGACAATGCAAGGTGGTCTCTCTCTCTCTCTCTCTCTCGTGTCAAAATGAAAACAGCTTCCAGCCCCTTTCATGACGGACTACTTGTGCATATTGCAACATTTCAGTTTCTAAGTGAATGAGCAAAAGAGCATACAGCACCTGGTATTCCCAGGCGGTCTCCCATCCAAGTACTAACCAGGCCCGACCCTGCTTAGCTTCCGAGATCAGACGAGATCGGGCGTTGCCAGGCTGGTATGGCCGTACGAAATAAGTTGACAACCATAGGCTACTTATCCATATACAGATTTGGCAATTGACAATGCAAGGTGGTCTCTCTCTCTCGTGTAAAAATGAAAACAGCTTCCAGCCCCTTTCATGAAGGACTACTTGTGCATATTGCAACATTTCAGTTTCTAAGTGAATGAGCAAAAGAGCATACAGCACATGGTATTCCCAGGCGGTCTCCCATCCAAGTACTAACCAGGCCCGACCCTGCTTAGCTTCCGAGATCAGACGAGATCGGGCGTTGCCAGGCTGGTATGGCCGTACGAAATAAGTTGACAACCATAGGCTACTTATCCATATACAGATTTGGCAATTGACAATGCAAGGTGGTCTCTCTCTCTCTCTCTTGTGTCAAAATGAAAACAGCTTCCAGCCCCTTTCATGACGGACTACTTGTGCATATTGCAACATTTCAGTTTCTAAGTGAATGAGCAAAAGAGCATACAGCACCTGGTATTCCCAGGCGGTCTCCCATCCAAGTACTAACCAGGCCCGACCCTGCTTAGCTTCCGAGATCAGACAAGATAGGGCGTTGCCAGGCTGGTATGGCCGTACGAAATAAGTTGACAACCATAGGCTACTTATCCATATACAGATTTGGCAATTGACAATGCAAGGTGGTCTCTCTCTCTCTCTCTCTCTCGTGTCAAAATGAAAACAGCTTCCAGCCCCTTTCATGAAGGACTACTTGTGCATATTGCAACATTTCAGTTTCTAAGTGAATGAGAAAAAGAGCATACAGCACCTGGTATTCCCAGGCGGTCTCCCATCCAAGTACTAACCAGGCCCGACCCTGCTTAGCTTCCGAGATCAGACGAGATCGGGCGTTGCCAGGCTGGTATGGCCGTACGAAATAAGTTGACAACCATAGGCTACTTATCCATATACAGATTTGGCAATTGACAATGCAAGGTGGTCTCTCTCTCTCTCTCTCTCTCTCTCTCTCTCTCGTGTCAAAATGAAAACAGCTTCCAGCCCCTTTCATGACGGACTACTTGTGCATATTGCAACATTTCAGTTTCTAAGTGAATGAGCAAAAGAGCATACAGCACCTGGTATTCCCAGGCGGTCTCCCATCCAAGTACTAACCAGGCCCGACCCTGCTTAGCTTCCGAGATCAGACGAGATCGGGCGTTGCCAGGCTGGTATGGCCGTACGAAATAAGTTGACAACCATAGGCTACTTATCCAAATACAGATTTGGCAATTGACAATGCAAGGTGGTCTCTCTCTCTCTCTCTCTCTCGTGTCAAAATGAAAACAGCTTCCAGCCCCTTTCATGACGGACTACTTGTGCATATTGCAACATTTCAGTTTCTAAGTGAATGAGCAAAAGAGCATACAGCACCTGGTATTCCCAGGCGGTCTCCCATCCAAGTACTAACCAGGCCCGACCCTGCTTAGCTTCCGAGATCAGACGAGATAGGGCGTTGCCAGGCTGGTATGGCCGTACGAAATAAGTTGACAACCATAGGCTACTTATCCATATACAGATTTGGCAATTGACAATGCAAGGTGGTCTCTCTCTCTCGTGTCAAAATGAAAACAGCTTCCAGCCCCTTTCATGAAGGACTACTTGTGCATATTGCAACATTTCAGTTTCTAAGTGAATGAGCAAAAGAGCATACAGCACATGGTATTCCCAGGCGGTCTCCCATCCAAGTACTAACCAGGCCCGACCCTGCTTAGCTTCCGAGATCAGACGAGATCGGTGGTTGCCAGGCTGGTATGGCCGTACGAAATAAGTTGACAACCATAGGCTACTTATCCATATACAGATTTGGCAATTGACAATGCAAGGTGGTCTCTCTCTCTCTCTCTCGTGTCAAAATGAAAACAGCTTCCAGCCCCTTTCATGACGGACTACTTGTGCATATTGCAACATTTCAGTTTCTAAGTGAATGAGCAAAAGAGCATACAGCACCTGGTATTCCCAGGCGGTCTCCCATCCAAGTACTAACCAGGCCCGACCCTGCTTAGCTTCCGAGATCAGACAAGATAGGGCGTTGCCAGGCTGGTATGGCCGTACGAAATAAGTTGACAACCATAGGCTACTTATCCATATACAGATTTGGCAATTGACAATGCAAGGTGGTCTCTCTCTCTCTCTCTCTCTCGTGTCAAAATGAAAACAGCTTCCAGCCCCTTTCATGAAGGACTACTTGTGCATATTGCAACATTTCAGTTTCTAAGTGAATGAGCAAAAGAGCATACAGCACCTGGTATTCCCAGGCGGTCTCCCATCCAAGTACTAACCAGGCCCGACCCTGCTTAGCTTCCGAGATCAGACGAGATCGGGC
Source organism: Hypomesus nipponensis (assembly GCF_054491055.1). NCBI lineage: Eukaryota > Metazoa > Chordata > Actinopteri > Osmeriformes > Osmeridae > Hypomesus > Hypomesus nipponensis. The sequence continues at coordinate 937,581 of NC_140363.1, read as the reverse complement.
GTTGCCAGGCTGGTATGGCCGTACGAAATAAGTTGACAACCATAGGCTACTTATCCATATACAGATTTGGCAATTGACAATGCAAGGTGGTCTCTCTCTCTCTCGTGTTGAAATGAAAACAGCTTCCAGCCCCTTTCATGAAGCACTACTTGTGCATATTGCAACATTTCAGTTTCTAAGAGAATGAGCAAAAGAGCATACAGCACCTGGTATTCCCAGGCGGTCTCCCATCCAAGTACTAACCAGGCCCGACCCTGCTTAGCTTCCGAGATCAGACGAGATTGGGCGTTGCCAGGCTGGTATGGCCGTACGAAATAAGTTGACAACCATAGGCTACTTATCCATATACAGATTTGGCAATTGACAATGCAAGGTGGTCTCTCTCTCTCTCTCGTGTCAAAATGAAAACAGCTTCGGGCCCCTTTCATGACGGACTACTTGTGCATATTGCAACATTTCAGTTTCTAAGTGAATGAGCAAAAGAGCATACAGCACCTGGTATTCCCAGAGGGTCTCCCATCCAAGTACTAACCAGGCCCGACCCTGCTTAGCTTCCGAGATCAGACGAGATAGGGCGTTGCCAGGCTGGTATGGCCGTACGAAATAAGTTGACAACCATAGGCTACTTATCCATATACAGATTTGGCAATTGACAATGCAAGGTGGTCTCTCTCTCTCTCTCTCGTGTCAAAATGAAAACAGCTTCGGGCCCCTTTCATGACGGACTACTTGTGCATATTGCATCATTTCAGTTTCTAAGTGAATGAGCAAAAGAGCATACAGCACCTGGTAATCCCAGGCGGTCTCCCATCCAAGTACTAACCAGGCCCGACCCTGCTTAGTTTCCGAGATCAGACGAGATCGGGCGTTGCCAGGCTGGTATGGCCGTACGAAATAAGTTGACAACCATAGGCTACTTATCCATATACAGATTTGGCAATTGACAATGCAAGGTGGTCTCTCTCTCTCTCTCGTGTCAAAATGAAAACAGCTTCCAGCCCCTTTCATGAAGGACTACTTGTGCATATTGCAACATTTCAGTTTCTAAGTGAATGAGCAAAAGAGCATACAGCACCTGGTCATCCCAGGCGGTCTCCCATCCAAGTACTAACCAGGCCCGACCCTGCTTAGCTTCCGAGATTAGACGAGATAGGGCGTTGCCAGGCTGGTATGGCCGTACGAAATAAGTTGACAACCATAGGCTACTTATCCATATACAGATTTGGCAATTGACAATGCAAGGTGGTCTCTCTCTCTCTCTCTCGTGTCAAAATGAAAACAGCTTCGGGCCCCTTTCATGACGGACTACTTGTGCATATTGCAACATTTCAGTTTCTAAGTGAATGAGCAAAAGAGCGTACAGCACCTGGTATTCCCAGCGGTCTCCCATCCAAGTACTAACCAGGCCCGACCCTGCTTAGCTTCCGAGATCAGACGAGATCGGGCGTTGCCAGGCTGGTATGGCCGTACAAAATAAGTTGACAACCATAGGCTACTTATCCATATACAGATTTGGCAATTGACAATGCAAGGTGGTCTCTCTCTCTCTCTCTCTCTCGTGTCAAAATGAAAACAGCTTCCAGCCCCTTTCATGACGGACTACTTGTGCATATTGCAACATTTCAGTTTCTAAGTGAATGAGCAAAAGAGCATACAGCACCTGGTATTCCCAGGCGGTCTCCCATCCAAGTACTAACCAGGCCCGACCCTGCTTAGCTTCCGAGATCAGACGAGATCGGGCGTTGCCAGGCTGGTATGGCCGTACGAAATAAGTTGACAACCATAGGCTACTTATCCATATACAGATTTGGCAATTGACAATGCAAGGTGGTCTCTCTCTCTCTCGTGTCAAAATGAAAACAGCTTCCAGCCCCTTTCATGAAGGACTTCTTGTGCATATTGCAACATTTCAGTTTCTAAGTGAATGAGCAAAAGAGCATACAGCACCTGGTATTCCCAGAGGGTCTCCCATCCAAGTACTAACCAGGCCCGACCCTGCTTAGCTTCCGAGATCAGACGAGATAGGGCGTTGCCAGGCTGGTATGGCCGTACGAAATAAGTTGACAACCATAGGCTACTTATCCATATACAGATTTGGCAATTGACAATGCAAGGTGGTCTCTCTCTCTCTCTCGTGTCAAAATGAAAACAGCTTCGGGCCCCTTTCATGACGGACTACTTGTGCATATTGCAACATTTCAGTTTCTAAGTGAATGAGCAAAAGAGCATACAGCACCTGGTATTCCCAGGCGGTCTCCCATCCAAGTACTAACCAGGCCCGACCCTGCTTAGTTTCCGAGATCAGACGAGATCGGGCGTTGCCAGGCTGGTATGGCCGTACGAAATAAGTTGACAACCATAGGCTACTTATCCATATACAGATTTGGCAATTGACAATGCAAGGTGGTCTCTCTCTCTCTCTCGTGTCAAAATGAAAACAGCTTCCAGCCCCTTTCATGAAGGACTACTTGTGCATATTGCAACATTTCAGTTTCTAAGTGAATGAGCAAAAGAGCATACAGCACATGGTATTCCCAGGCGGTCTCCCATCCAAGTACTAACCAGGCCCGACCCTGCTTAGCTTCCGAGATCAGACGAGATCGGGCGTTGCCAGGCTGGTATGGCCGTACGAAATAAGTTGACAACCATAGGCTACTTATCCATATACAGATTTGGCAATTGACAATGCAAGGTGGTCTCTCTCTCTCTCTCGTGTCAAAATGAAAACAGCTTCCAGCCCCTTTCATGAAGGACTACTTGTGCATATTGCAACATTTCAGTTTCTAAGTGAATGAGCAAAAGAGCATACAGCACATGGTATTCCCAGGCGGTCTCCCATCCAAGTACTAACCAGGCCCGACCCTGCTTAGCTTCCGAGATCAGACGAGATCGGGCGTTGCCAGGCTGGTATGGCCGTACGAAATAAGTTGACAACCATAGGCTACTTATCCATATACAGATTTGGCAATTGACAATGCAAGGTGGTCTCTCTCTCTCTCTCTCGTGTCAAAATGAAAACAGCTTCGGGCCCCTTTCATGACGGACTACTTGTGCATATTGCAACATTTCAGTTTCTAAGTGAATGAGCAAAAGAGCGTACAGCACCTGGTATTCCCAGCGGTCTCCCATCCAAGTACTAACCAAGCCCGACCCTGCTTAGCTTCCGAGATCAGACGAGATCGGGCGTTGCCAGGCTGGTATGGCCGTACAAAATAAGTTGACAACCATAGGCTACTTATCCATATACAGATTTGGCAATTGACAATGCAAGGTGGTCTCTCTCTCTCTCTCTCTCGTGTCAAAATGAAAACAGCTTCCAGCCCCTTTCATGACGGACTACTTGTGCATATTGCAACATTTCAGTTTCTAAGTGAATGAGCAAAAGAGCATACAGCACCTGGTATTCCCAGGCGGTCTCCCATCCAAGTACTAACCAGGCCCGACCCTGCTTAGCTTCCGAGATCAGACGAGATCGGGCGTTGCCAGGCTGGTATGGCCGTACGAAATAAGTTGACAACCATAGGCTACTTATCCATATACAGATTTGGCAATTGACAATGCAAGGTGGTCTCTCTCTCTCTCGTGTCAAAATGAAAACAGCTTCCAGCCCCTTTCATGAAGCACTACTTGTGCATATTGCAACATTTCAGTTTCTAAGTGAATGAGCAAAAGAGCATACAGCACCTGGTATTCCCAGGCGGTCTCCCATCCAAGTACTAACCAGGCCCGACCCTGCTTAGCTTCCGAGATCAGACGAGATTGGGCGTTGCCAGGCTGGTATGGCCGTACGAAATAAGTTGACAACCATAGGCTACTTATCCATATACAGATTTGGCAATTGACAATGCAAGGTGGTCTCTCTCTCTCTCTCGTGTCAAAATGAAAACAGCTTCGGGCCCCTTTCATGACGGACTACTTGTGCATATTGCAACATTTCAGTTTCTAAGTGAATGAGCAAAAGAGCATACAGCACCTGGTATTCCCAGAGGGTCTCCCATCCAAGTACTAACCAGGCCCGACCCTGCTTAGCTTCCGAGATCAGACGAGATAGGGCGTTGCCAGGCTGGTATGGCCGTACGAAATAAGTTGACAACCATAGGTTACTTATCCATATACAGATTTGGCAATTGACAATGCAAGGTGGTCTCTCTCTCTCTCTCTCTCTCTCTCTCGTGTCAAAATGAAAACAGCTTCCAGCCCCTTTCATGAAGGACTACTTGTGCATATTGCAACATTTCAGTTTCTAAGTGAATGAGCAAAAGAGCATACAGCACCTGGTATTCCCAGGCGGTCTCCCATCCAAGTACTAACCAGGCCCGACCCTGCTTAGCTTCCGAGATCAGACGAGATCGGGCGTTGCCAGGCTGGTATGGCCGTACGGAATAAGTTGACAACCATAGGCTACTTATCCATATACAGATTTGGCAATTGACAATGCAAGGTGGTCTCTCTCTCTCTCGTGTAAAAATGAAAACAGCTTCCAGCCCCTTTCATGAAGGACTACTTGTGCATATTGCAACATTTCAGTTTCTAAGTGAATGAGCAAAAGATCATACAGCACCTGGTATTCCCAGGCGGTCTCCCATCCAAGTACTAACCAGGCCCGACCCTACTTAGCTTCCGAGATCAGACAAGATCGGGCGTTGCCAGGCTGGTTTGGCCGTACGAAATAAGTTGACAACCATAGGCTATTTATCCATATACAGATTTGGCAATTGACAATGCAAGGTGGTCTCTCTCTCTCTCTCTCTCGTGTCAAAATGAAAACAGCTTCCAGCCCCTTTCATGAAGGACTACTTGTGCATATTGCAACATTTCAGTTTCTAAGTGAATGAGCAAAAGAGCATACAGCACCTGGTATTCCCAGGCGGTCTCCCATCCAAGTACTAACCAGGCCCGACCCTGCTTAGCTTCCGAGATCAGACGAGATCGGGCGTTGCCAGGCTGGTATGGCCGTACGGAATAAGTTGACAACCATAGGCTACTTATCCATATACAGATTTGGCAATTGACAATGCAAGGTGGTCTCTCTCTCTCTCGTGTCAAAATGAAAACAGCTTCCAGCCCCTTTCATGAAGGACTACTTGTGCATATTGCAACATTTCAGTTTCTAAGTGAATGAGCAAAAGAGCATACAGCACCTGGTATTCCCAGGCGGTCTCCCATCCAAGTACTAACCAGGCCCGACCCTACTTAGCTTCCGAGATCAGACAAGATCGGGCGTTGCCAGGCTGGTTTGGCCGTACGAAATAAGTTGACAACCATAGGCTATTTATCCATATACAGATTTGGCAATTGACAATGCAAGGTGGTCTCTCTCGTGTCAAAATGAAAACAGCTTCCAGCCCCTTTCATGAAGGACTACTTGTGCATATTGCAACATTTCAGTTTCTAAGTGAATGAGCAAAAGAGCATACAGCACCTGGTATTCCCAGGCGGTCTCCCATCCAAGTACTAACCAGGCCCGACCCTGCTTAGCTTCCGAGATCAGACGAGATCGGGCGTTGCCAGGCTGGTATGGCCGTACGAAATAAGTTGACAACCATAGGCTACTTATCCATATACAGATTTGGCAATTGACAATGCAAGGTGGTCTCTCTCTCTCTCTCGTGTCAAAATGAAAACAGCTTCCAGCCCCTTTCATGAAGGACTACTTGTGCATATTGCAACATTTCAGTTTCTAAGTGAATGAGCAAAAGAGCATACAGCACCTGGTATTCCCAGGCGGTCTCCCATCCAAGTACTAACCAGGCCCGACCCTGCTTAGCTTCCGAGATCAGACGAGATCGGGCGTTGCCAGGCTGGTATGGCCGTACGGAATAAGTTGACAACCATAGGCTACTTATCCATATACAGATTTGGCAATTGACAATGCAAGGTGGTCTCTCTCTCTCTCGTGTAAAAATGAAAACAGCTTCCAGCCCCTTTCATGAAGGACTACTTGTGCATATTGCAACATTTCAGTTTCTAAGTGAATGAGCAAAAGAGCATACAGCACCTGGTATTCCCAGGCGGTCTCCCATCCAAGTACTAACCAGGCCCGACCCTACTTAGCTTCCGAGATCAGACGAGATCGGGCGTTGCCAGGCTGGTTTGGCCGTACGAAATAAGTTGACAACCATAGGCTATTTATCCATATACAGATTTGGCAATTGACAATGCAAGGTGGTCTCTCTCTCTCTCTCGTGTCAAAATGAAAACAGCTTCCAGCCCCTTTCATGAAGGACTACTTGTGCATATTGCAACATTTCAGTTTCTAAGTGAATGAGCAAAAGAGCATACAGCACCTGGTATTCCCAGGCGGTCTCCCATCCAAGTACTAACCAGGCCCGACCCTGCTTAGCTTCCGAGATCAGACGAGATCGGGCGTTGCCAGGCTGGTATGGCCGTACGGAATAAGTTGACAACCATAGGCTACTTATCCATATACAGATTTGGCAATTGACAATGCAAGGTGGTCTCTCTCTCTCTCGTGTAAAAATGAAAACAGCTTCCAGCCCCTTTCATGAAGGACTACTTGTGCATATTGCAACATTTCAGTTTCTAAGTGAATGAGCAAAAGAGCATACAGCACCTGGTATTCCCAGGCGGTCTCCCATCCAAGTACTAACCAGGCCCGACCCTACTTAGCTTCCGAGATCAGACGAGATCGGGCGTTGCCAGGCTGGTTTGGCCGTACGAAATAAGTTGACAACCATAGGCTATTTATCCATATACAGATTTGGCAATTGACAATGCAAGGTGGTCTCTCTCTCTCTCTCGTGTCAAAATGAAAACAGCTTCCAGCCCCTTTCATGAAGGACTACTTGTGCATATTGCAACATTTCAGTTTCTAAGTGAATGAGCAAAAGAGCATACAGCACCTGGTATTCCCAGGCGGTCTCCCATCCAAGTACTAACCAGGCCCGACCCTGCTTAGCTTCCGAGATCAGACGAGATCGGGCGTTGCCAGGCTGGTATGGCCGTACGAAATAAGTTGACAACCATAGGCTACTTATCCATATACAGATTTGGCAATTGACAATGCAAGGTGGTCTCTCTCTCTCTCTCTCGTGTCTAAATGAAAACAGCTTCCAGCCCCTTTCATGAAGGACTACTTGTGCATATTGCAACATTTCAGTTTCTAAGTGAATGAGCAAAAGAGCATACAGCACCTGGTATTCCCAGGCGGTCTCCCATCCAAGTACTAACCAGGCCCGACCCTGCTTAGCTTCCGAGATCAGACGAGATCGGGCGTTGCCAGGCTGGTATGGCCGTACGAAATAAGTTGACAACCATAGGCTACTTATCCATATACAGATTTGGCAATTGACAATGCAAGGTGGTCTCTCTCTCTCTCTCTCGTGTCTAAATGAAAACAGCTTCCAGCCCCTTTCATGAAGGACTACTTGTGCATATTGCAACATTTCAGTTTCTAAGTGAATGAGCAAAAGAGCATACAGCACCTGGTATTCCCAGGCGGTCTCCCATCCAAGTACTAACCAGGCCCGACCCTACTTAGCTTCCGAGATCAGACGAGATCGGGCGTTGCCAGGCTGGTTTGGCCGTACGAAATAAGTTGACAACCATAGGCTATTTATCCATATACAGATTTGGCAATTGACAATGCAAGGTGGTCTCTCTCTCTCTCTCGTGTCAAAATGAAAACAGCTTCCAGCCCCTTTCATGAAGGACTACTTGTGCATATTGCAACATTTCAGTTTCTAAGTGAATGAGCAAAAGAGCATACAGCACCTGGTATTCCCAGGCGGTCTCCCATCCAAGTACTAACCAGGCCCGACCCTGCTTAGCTTCCGAGATCAGACGAGATCGGGCGTTGCCAGGCTGGTATGGCCGTACGAAATAAGTTGACAACCATAGGCTACTTATCCATATACAGATTTGGCAATTGACAATGCAAGGTGGTCTCTCTCTCTCTCGTGTCAAAATGAAAACAGCTTCCAGCCCCTTTCATGAAGCACTACTTGTGCATATTGCAACATTTCAGTTTCTAAGTGAATGAGCAAAAGAGCATACAGCACCTGGTATTCCCAGGCGGTCTCCCATCCAAGTACTAACCAGGCCCGACCCTGCTTAGCTTCCGAGATCAGACGAGATCGGGCGTTGCCAGGCTGGTATGGCCGTACGAAATAAGTTGACAACCATAGGCTACTTATCCATATACAGATTTGGCAATTGACAATGCAAGGTGGTCTCTCTCTCTCTCGTGTCAAAATGAAAACAGCTTCCAGCCCCTTTCATGAAGCACTACTTGTGCATATTGCAACATTTCAGTTTCTAAGTGAATGAGCAAAAGAGCATACAGCACCTGGTATTCCCAGGCGGTCTCCCATCCAAGTACTAACCAGGCCCGACCCTACTTAGCTTCCAAGATCAGACAAGATCGGGCGTTGCCAGGCTGGTTTGGCCGTACGAAATAAGTTGACAACCATAGGCTATTTATCCATATACAGATTTGGCAATTGACAATGCAAGGTGGTCTCTCTCTCTCTCTCGTGTCAAAATGAAAACAGCTTCCAGCCCCTTTCATGAAGGACTACTTGTGCATATTGCAACATTTCAGTTTCTAAGTGAATGAGCAAAAGAGCATACAGCACCTGGTATTCCCAGGCGGTCTCCCATCCAAGTACTAACCAGGCCCGACCCTGCTTAGCTTCCGAGATCAGACGAGATCGGGCGTTGCCAGGCTGGTATGGCCGTACGAAATAAGTTGACAACCATAGGCTATTTATCCATTTACAGATTTGGCAATTGACAATGCAAGGTGGTCTCTCTCTCTCTCTCGTGTCTAAATGAAAACAGCTTCCAGCCCCTTTCATGAAGGACTACTTGTGCATATTGCAACATTTCAGTTTCTAAGTGAATGAGCAAAAGAGCATACAGCACCTGGTATTCCCAGGCGGTCTCCCATCCAAGTACTAACCAGGCCCGACCCTGCTTAGCTTCCGAGATCAGACGAGATCGGGCGTTGCCAGGCTGGTATGGCCGTACGAAATAAGTTGACAACCATAGGCTACTTATCCATATACAGATTTGGCAATTGACAATGCAAGGTGGTCTCTCTCTCTCTCGTGTCAAAATGAAAACAGCTTCCAGCCCCTTTCATGAAGCACTACTTGTGCATATTGCAACATTTCAGTTTCTAAGTGAATGAGCAAAAGAGCATACAGCACCTGGTATTCCCAGGCGGTCTCCCATCCAAGTACTAACCAGGCCCGACCCTGCTTAGCTTCCGAGATCAGACGAGATTGGGCGTTGCCAGGCTGGTATGGCCGTACGAAATAAGTTGACAACCATAGGCTACTTATCCATATACAGATTTGGCAATTGACAATGCAAGGTGGTCTCTCTCTCTCTCTCGTGTCAAAATGAAAACAGCTTCGGGCCCCTTTCATGACGGACTACTTGTGCATATTGCAACATTTCAGTTTCTAAGTGAATGAGCAAAAGAGCATACAGCACCTGGTATTCCCAGAGGGTCTCCCATCCAAGTACTAACCAGGCCCGACCCTGCTTAGCTTCCGAGATCAGACGAGATAGGGCGTTGCCAGGCTGGTATGGCCGTACGAAATAAGTTGACAACCATAGGTTACTTATCCATATACAGATTTGGCAATTGACAATGCAAGGTGGTCTCTCTCTCTCTCTCTCTCTCTCTCTCGTGTCAAAATGAAAACAGCTTCCAGCCCCTTTCATGAAGGACTACTTGTGCATATTGCAACATTTCAGTTTCTAAGTGAATGAGCAAAAGAGCATACAGCACCTGGTATTCCCAGGCGGTCTCCCATCCAAGTACTAACCAGGCCCGACCCTGCTTAGCTTCCGAGATCAGACGAGATCGGGCGTTGCCAGGCTGGTATGGCCGTACGGAATAAGTTGACAACCATAGGCTACTTATCCATATACAGATTTGGCAATTGACAATGCAAGGTGGTCTCTCTCTCTCTCGTGTAAAAATGAAAACAGCTTCCAGCCCCTTTCATGAAGGACTACTTGTGCATATTGCAACATTTCAGTTTCTAAGTGAATGAGCAAAAGAGCATACAGCACCTGGTATTCCCAGGCGGTCTCCCATCCAAGTACTAACCAGGCCCGACCCTACTTAGCTTCCGAGATCAGACAAGATCGGGCGTTGCCAGGCTGGTTTGGCCGTAAGAAATAAGTTGACAACCATAGGCTATTTATCCATATACAGATTTGGCAATTGACAATGCAAGGTGGTCTCTCTCTCTCTCTCGTGTCAAAATGAAAACAGCTTCCAGCCCCTTTCATGAAGGACTACTTGTGCATATTGCAACATTTCAGTTTCTAAGTGAATGAGCAAAAGAGCATACAGCACCTGGTATTCCCAGGCGGTCTCCCATCCAAGTACTAACCAGGCCCGACCCTGCTTAGCTTCCGAGATCAGACGAGATCAGGCGTTGCCAGGCTGGTATGGCCGTACAAAAAAAGTTGACAACCATAGGCTACTTATCCATATACAGATTTGGCAATTGACAATGCAAGGTGGTCTCTCTCTCTCGTGTCAAAATGAAAACAGCTTCCAGCCCCTTTCATGAAGGACTACTTGTGCATATTGCAACATTTCAGTTTCTAAGTGAATGAGCAAAAGAGCATACAGCACCTGGTATTCCCAGGCGGTCTCCCATCCAAGTACTAACCAGGCCCGACCCTGCTTAGCTTCCGAGATCAGACGAGATCGGGCGTTGCCAGGCTGGTATGCTTAGCTTCCGAGATCAGACAAGATCGGGCGTTGCCAGGCTGGTATGGCCGTACGAAATAAGTTGACAACCATAGGTTACTTATCCATATACAGATTTGGCAATTGACAATGCAAGGTGGTCTCTCTCTCTCTCTCTCTCTCGTCAAAATGAAAACAGCTTCCAGCCCCTTTCATGAAGGACTACTTGTGCATATTGCAACATTTCAGTTTCTAAGTGAATGAGCAAAAGAGCATACAGCACCTGGTATTCCCAGGCGGTCTCCCATCCAAGTACTAACCAGGCCCGACCCTACTTAGCTTCCGAGATCAGACAAGATCGAGCGTTGCCAGGCTGGTTTGGCCGTACGAAATAAGTTGACAACCATAGGCTATTTATCCATATACAGATTTGGCAATTGACAATGCAAGGTGGTCTCTCTCTCTCGTGTCAAAATGAAAACAGCTTCCAGCCCCTTTCATGAAGGACTACTTGTGCATATTGCAACATTTCAGTTTCTAAGTGAATGAGCAAAAGAGCATACAGCACCTGGTATTCCCAGGCGGTCTCCCATCCAAGTACTAACCAGGCCCGACCCTGCTTAGCTTCCGAGATCAGACGAGATCGGGCGTTGCCAGGCTGGTATGCTTAGCTTCCGAGATCAGACAAGATCGGGCGTTGCCAGGCTGGTATGGCCGTACGAAATAAGTTGACAACCATAGGTTACTTATCCATATACAGATTTGGCAATTGACAATGCAAGGTGGTCTCTCTCTCTCTCTCTCTCTCTCGTCAAAATGAAAACAGCTTCCAGCCCCTTTCATGAAGCACTACTTGTGCATATTGCAACATTTCAGTTTCTAAGTGAATGAGCAAAAGAGCATACAGCACCTGGTATTCCCAGGCGGTCTCCCATCCAAGTACTAACCAGGCCCGACCCTGCTTAGCTTCCGAGATCAGACGAGATCGGGCGTTGCCAGGCTGGTATGGCCGTACGGAATAAGTTGACAACCATAGGCTACTTATCCATATACAGATTTGGCAATTGACAATGCAAGGTGGTCTCTCTCTCTCTCGTGTAAAAATGAAAACAGCTTCCAGCCCCTTTCATGAAGGACTACTTGTGCATATTGCAACATTTCAGTTTCTAAGTGAATGAGCAAAAGAGCATACAGCACCTGGTATTCCCAGGCGGTCTCCCATCCAAGTACTAACCAGGCCCGACCCTACTTAGCTTCCGAGATCAGACAAGATCGGGCGTTGCCAGGCTGGTTTGGCCGTAAGAAATAAGTTGACAACCATAGGCTATTTATCCATATACAGATTTGGCAATTGACAATGCAAGGTGGTCTCTCTCTCTCTCTCGTGTCAAAATGAAAACAGCTTCCAGCCCCTTTCATGAAGGACTACTTGTGCATATTGCAACATTTCAGTTTCTAAGTGAATGAGCAAAAGAGCATACAGCACCTGGTATTCCCAGGCGGTCTCCCATCCAAGTACTAACCAGGCCCGACCCTGCTTAGCTTCCGAGATCAGACGAGATCAGGCGTTGCCAGGCTGGTATGGCCGTACAAAAAAAGTTGACAACCATAGGCTACTTATCCATATACAGATTTGGCAATTGACAATGCAAGGTGGTCTCTCTCTCTCGTGTCAAAATGAAAACAGCTTCCAGCCCCTTTCATGAAGGACTACTTGTGCATATTGCAACATTTCAGTTTCTAAGTGAATGAGCAAAAGAGCATACAGCACCTGGTATTCCCAGGCGGTCTCCCATCCAAGTACTAACCAGGCCCGACCCTGCTTAGCTTCCGAGATCAGACGAGATCGGGCGTTGCCAGGCTGGTATGCTTAGCTTCCGAGATCAGACAAGATCGGGCGTTGCCAGGCTGGTATGGCCGTACGAAATAAGTTGACAACCATAGGTTACTTATCCATATACAGATTTGGCAATTGACAATGAAAGGTGGTCTCTCTCTCTCTCTCTCTCTCGTCAAAATGAAAACAGCTTCCAGCCCCTTTCATGAAGGACTACTTGTGCATATTGCAACATTTCAGTTTCTAAGTGAATGAGCAAAAGAGCATACAGCACCTGGTATTCCCAGGCGGTCTCCCATCCAAGTACTAACCAGGCCCGACCCTACTTAGCTTCCGAGATCAGACAAGATCGGGCGTTGCCAGGCTGGTTTGGCCGTACGAAATAAGTTGACAACCATAGGCTATTTATCCATATACAGATTTGGCAATTGACAATGCAAGGTGGTCTCTCTCTCTCGTGTCAAAATGAAAACAGCTTCCAGCCCCTTTCATGAAGGACTACTTGTGCATATTGCAACATTTCAGTTTCTAAGTGAATGAGCAAAAGAGCATACAGCACCTGGTATTCCCAGGCGGTCTCCCATCCAAGTACTAACCAGGCCCGACCCTGCTTAGCTTCCGAGATCAGACGAGATCGGGCGTTGCCAGGCTGGTATGCTTAGCTTCCGAGATCAGACAAGATCGGGCGTTGCCAGGCTGGTATGGCCGTACGAAATAAGTTGACAACCATAGGTTACTTATCCATATACAGATTTGGCAATTGACAATGCAAGGTGGTCTCTCTCTCTCTCTCTCTCTCGTCAAAATGAAAACAGCTTCCAGCCCCTTTCATGAAGGACTACTTGTGCATATTGCAACATTTCAGTTTCTAAGTGAATGAGCAAAAGAGCATACAGCACCTGGTATTCCCAGGCGGTCTCCCATCCAAGTACTAACCAGGCCCGACCCTGCTTAGCTTCCGAGATCAGGCGTTGCCAGGCTGGTATGGCCGTACGAAAAAAGTTGACAACCATAGGCTACTTATCCATATACAGATTTGGCAATTGACAATGCAAGGTGGTCTCTCTCTCTCGTGTCAAAATGAAAACAGCTTCCAGCCCCTTTCATGAAGGACTACTTGTGCATATTGCAACATTTCAGTTTCTAAGTGAATGAGCAAAAGAGCATACAGCACCTGGTATTCCCAGGCGGTCTCCCATCCAAGTACTAACCAGGCCCGACCCTGCTTAGCTTCCGAGATCAGACGAGATCGGGCGTTGCCAGGCTGGTATGGCCGTACGAAATAAGTTGACAACCATAGGCTACTTATCCATATACAGATTTGGCAATTGACAATGCAAGGTGGTCTCTCTCTCTCTCTCTCTCTCGTCAAAATGAAAACAGCTTCCAGCCCCTTTCATGAAGGACTACTTGTGCATATTACAACATTTCAGTTTCTAAGTGAATGAGCAAAAGAGCATACAGCACCTGGTATTCCCAGGCGGTCTCCCATCCAAGTACTAACCAGGCCCGACCCTGCTTAGCTTCCGAGATCAGACGAGATCGGGCGTTGCCAGGCTGGTGTGGCCGTACGAAAAAAGTTGACAACCATAGGCTACTTATCCATATACAGATTTGGCAATTGACAATGCAAGGTGGTCTCTCTCTCTCTCTCTCTCGTGTCTAAATGAAAACAGCTTCCAGCCCCTTTCATGAAGGACTACTTGTGCATATTGCAACATTTCAGTTTCTAAGTGAATGAGCAAAAGAGCATACAGCACCTGGTATTCCCAGGCGGTCTCCCATCCAAGTACTAACCAGGCCCGACCCTGCTTAGCTTCCGAGATCAGACGAGATCGGGCGTTGCCAGGCTGGTATGGCCGTACGAAATAAGTTGACAACCATAGGCTACTTATCCATATACAGATTTGGCAATTGACAATGCAAGGTGGTCTCTCTCTCTCGTGTCAAAATGAAAACAGCTTCCAGCCCCTTTCATGAAGGACTACTTGTGCATATTGCAACATTTCAGTTTCTAAGTGAATGAGCAAAAGAGCATACAGCACCTGGTATTCCCAGGCGGTCTCCCATCCAAGTACTAACCAGGCCCGACCCTGCTTAGCTTCCGAGATCAGACGAGATCGGGCGTTGCCAGGCTGGTATGGCCGTCCGAAATAAGTTGACAACCATAGGCTACTTATCCATATACAGATTTGGCAATTGACAATGCAAGGTGGTCTCTCTCTCTCTCTCTCTCTCTCTCTCTCTCGTCAAAATGAAAACAGCTTCCAGCCCCTTTCATGAAGGACTACTTGTGCATATTACAACATTTCAGTTTCTAAGTGAATGAGCAAAAGAGCATACAGCACCTGGTATTCCCAGGCGGTCTCCCATCCAAGTACTAACCAGGCCCGACCCTGCTTAGCTTCCGAGATCAGACGAGATTGGGCGTTGCCAGGCTGGTATGGCCGTACGAAAAAAGTTGACAACCATAGGCTACTTATCCATATACAGATTTGGCAATTGACAATGCAAGGTGGTCTCTCTCTCTCTCTCTCTCGTGTCTAAATGAAAACAGCTTCCAGCCCCTTTCATGAAGGACTACTTGTGCATATTGCAACATTTCAGTTTCTAAGTGAATGAGCAAAAGAGCATACAGCACCTGGTATTCCCAGGCGGTCTCCCATCCAAGTACTAACCAGGCCCGACCCTGCTTAGCTTCCGAGATCAGACGAGATCGGGCGTTGCCAGGCTGGTATGGCCGTACGAAATAAGTTGACAACCATAGGCTACTTATCCATATACAGATTTGGCAATTGACAATGCAAGGTGGTCTCTCTCTCTCTCGTGTCAAAATGAAAACAGCTTCCAGCCCCTTTCATGAAGGACTACTTGTGCATATTGCAACATTTCAGTTTCTAAGTGAATGAGCAAAAGAGCATACAGCACCTGGTATTCCCAGGCGGTCTCCCATCCAAGTACTAACCAGGCCCGACCCTGCTTAGCTTCCGAGATCAGACGAGATCGGGCGTTGCCAGGCTGGTATGGCCGTACGAAATAAGTTGACAACCATAGGCTACTTATCCCTATACAGATTTGGCAATTGACAATGCAAGGTGGTCTCTCTCTCTCTCTCTCGTGTCAAAATGAAAACAGCTTCCAGCCCCTTTCATGAAGGACTACTTGTGCATATTGCAACATTTCAGTTTCTAAGTGAATGAGCAAAAGAGCATACAGCACCTGGTATTCCCAGGCGGTCTCCCATCCAAGTACTAACCAGGCCCGACCCTGCTTAGCTTCCGAGATCAGACGAGATCGGGCGTTGCCTTTTTTTTTTAAATCTTTTTATTAGTGTTTTTTCAATTCACAAGTTTACAAGACATACTGAAATTCACATAAGCATAATCACACACAATATACACCACCAATACCCAACGGAACATTATTTACAAAAGCAAACCCCTCCGTCACCAATTGAATACCAGTTGTCCCCCTTCTCCTTCAGTAATCAATGTATTCCCCTGCACAAAGAAGGATTTTACGTCCACTCCACCATAAGTCCAAAGAAGTCCAATGCTTCTTTTCATGAGTGTTTTAAACAAGGGTTTTATCTTGACCTTGCGCCCTTCAAAGTGGGCAAAGTTCCGTCGTAGCACCACAGCATATCTGGCGTGACTTAAAACAAAGTTAATTAAACACAGATTAGCTTTTTTGCTCTTAGCAAACACCCCAAACAAAAACAAAGGCCTCCACCCATCCTCCAAGTCCAAATCCCAACTCCAGTTCTCCACCAACAAGGCCTTGATGAAAACAAAGAAATCAACCAAATCAACACAATCCAAAAAATAATGTAAAAAGCTCTCATGACCACCATCACACACATCACACATTACATTCACCTCATTATTAATAACATGTAGCACCACATTTGTGTATACCCTGTTGTGTCTTATCAGAAAGTCATTATTTTCGCATTCAATGGTGTTATATTTTATGTTTAAGTTTGACCAGATTTTCTTCAAATCCATATCCACAAAAACACTACTCCACACCTTTTCCGCCGCTGGCTCCTTGAACATATTACCAATTAACCATCCATATATTTTCTTTACACTCATACTGTCCATCATACATTTCTCGCCATCCTCCATTACATACATCACCGGCATACAGTCATCCCTATGAAACATACATTGTGTTTGCAAGAGAGTGGCCCATTCCAAAGGTATGCTTGACTTGATTTTTTCATATATTTTGCAAACTTCCTCTCTGCTCTCCATTCCCTCCCTCTCACACACCGTGTCATATATACAGTTCCCTCTGAGAAATCCCGGGATGGCCTCATAAACAATGTCCTTCACTTGCTTTATGCCTCCTAAGAAGAACTTGGGCTCATACAAAGTTTTTTGGTTCCACTTGATCTTCTCATTTAAAAACAGAGGCAGATTCACAATCCCAGTTAAAGTCTCACTATCATATTCCACCTTTGGCAGAAACCGTCTCCAAGCCTCCAGCACCTCCCTGTATATCTCCGGTATTCCAACCGTCATTGACTGCTTGAACCCCATGTACCAAGCACTGTCCCCCATCCCTCCAACATCATCAACATATTTCCTTAAAAACTCCTTCCACCCATAGTCCCATTGTCCCACCATATATTTTCTTACAGTTTTTATCCTCAGTGCAGTCTTCTTTGTTTCCAAATCCACTAAGTTCAGACCTCCCACCCACCATTTCCCCACCAGAGTGTTCTTTGCAATTTTAACACCTTTCCCTTCCCACATGAAATCACACACTATTTTATTCAGAGCTTTCACAACCCACTCTGGCATGTCAATGACGTTCATCACATAAACACACACTGATAGTAGCAAACTATTTACCACAATGACTTTCCCTTTCAGTTTCAGTTTTCTCCCCCTCCACGATGCACATACAGTTCTTATTTTATTGATCACCCCTGTCCAAGTCACATCCCTCGCCTCCTGACTGTCCACTCCTAAATGCACACCCAAGACCTTGATATATTTATCCTCCACCCTTAACCCCACTTCTTCTCTCTCCACCCGTCCTATATACATTATTTCCGACTTGTCTTTATTAATCCTTGCCCCTGACGCTTGTCCATATTTCTCCACCAGCTGTAACACCCTTTTCACACTTTCCCCATCCCTCACCGTGATTGTGGTATCATCAGCATACTGATTGACTACACATCTCCCTCCATATGGCAGCCCAATCCCTGTCACCCCTTGATCCCTCTTAATCAGTGTGGCCAGAGGCTCTGCACAGATGGCATATAATAGTGCAGATAGAGGACATCCCTGCCTCACAGACCTCCCCACCTCAAATCTAACGGTCAACACTCCATTCACCTTTACACAGCTCCTGGCACTCCCATATAACCTCCTCACCCAACCCACCATTCTGTCTCCAAACCCCACCTTCCCCAATACCCTGTACAAAAACTCATGCTCTACCCTATCAAATGCTTTATTCCAGTCTAGCCCTAGTACAACTCCCCCTATCTTATCTCTCTTCAAGTATTCTATCACGTCCCTAACTGTCCCTATCGTGTCTGCTATATCCCTACCTGGCACACTATAACTTTGTGTTGGCTGCACTATCCCCCCTATGACCCTCTTCATCCTATTCGCCAACACTTTGGTCAGTATTTTATAGTCTACATTCAATAAACTAATTGGCCTATAGTTCCCCAGATCTAATTTACTTCCCTTCTTGTACAATATAGTGATTACCCCCTCTACCATTCTACTCTGCACCACCCCTGTTCTCTCCATCCCTCTAAAAACTCCCACTAAAATTGGTGCCACCTCGTTTTTATACACTTTGTAGAACTCTGTCCCTATCCCATCACTCCCCGGGCTCTTCCCACTGGTCAGACCCCCTATCGCTTCTATCACCTCTGCCACATTAATTTCCCTGTCACACCACCCCCTATCCACCTCCCCTAACTCACTTTCCATACTATCCAACACCTCCTCCATGCTACCCTCATCCACTCCTCCTCTCTGATACAATTCCCCATAAAACTCCTGCACCCTCTCCAGTATCTCCACGTAGTCATTTGTTGTCACCCCCTCCTTATTATTAATTTCATGTATGTATGTCCTACTCTGCTTTCTCTTCTCCAGCCCTAAGAAATATCCGGTACATTTCTCCCCCTCCAGAGCATATACCGCCTTACTCCTCAGAATTGCCCCTCTACATTTTTCCCTCTCAAACCTGTCTAAATCCATTTTTGCCTCTAAATAACTCTCCATACTATACCCCTCCTCATCCTCGGCCCTGTTTAACTCCACCCTCAGCCTTTCCCTCAATCCCTGTTCTTCCTTCACCCTCCTCCTTTTCCTTTTCCTACTATACCGGATACTGATTGATTTAATCATATCCTTCACCACCTCCCATCTCTCCCCTACCCTCACATCCACCCTATCAACCTCCCTATACTCTTCTACCCTCTCTGTTTCCCTACCTAATAACTCCCTAATCTGCTGCTCATACTCTTCCTCCTCAATATACCCTGCATTCAATATCCACAATCCTCCTCCTACCTCCTCTTGCCCTACCTTAATTCTAAACCTAACTGCATCATGATCACTAAAGCTGTTTCCCTGGTGTCTTATACTATCCACATAACCTATCATGTCCCCCTGTACTAAAATTAAATCTATCCTACTCTGTTTCAAAACGCCTTCCCTCATCTGCCTCCTCGTGAATTCCCTCATATCTGGATGCTCATTTCTCCAAACATCTATCAATCCTTTGCCTCTCATCATATTAAGCAAAATACCCCTTGACATTTCCCACCTAAATTCAACCCCTTTTCCTACATCTAATCTACTGCATTTAGTGTTAAAGTCCCCCACTAGTATGCACCTCTCAGTCACCAATCCCTCTAACTCCTGTAGTACCCCTCTCTTATCTAACTCTATGTTTGGCACATAGACATTTATTAATCTAAAGTCTTCCTCCCGATATCTGAACTCTATGACTAAAATACGCCCTGTCTCATCCCTGTACACCTCCCTGGCCTCTTCCACTTTATCCTTCTTAATTAAAATCGCCACCCCCCGTGCGTTCCTAGCCCCATTATTATAAAACATGTCACCTTTCCATTCCTCCCTCATTTCCTTCACCTTGTCCTCATCCCAGTTTGTTTCCTGTATACACATAATGTCGCTCCTATATACATACACCAGTTCCTTCATTTTCTTTCTGGCTCTTAGGCCATTAACATTTACAGATGTTACAGTGGTCATGAGAGCTAAACCAAAAAAGAAAGAAATTAAACCTATCATATTAAAATTGTCACTTGCCATCACCCAGCTGTTCGCCACTCTGCAGCCCCCGTCTTTGGTCCTTCTCAGCGTCCCTCTCGTCCCGCCGTCGCTGTGCCACCATGACCGCGCCTTTGACTGCGCCTTTCAACGCCACCGCCTCCTCGACCTTCTTCCGCACTTTATTCCTCTGTGGCAGCCCCTCCAGCCGCGGTTCGCCCTCGCCTCTCTCCCTTCTTTTCTCCAATGCTTTTCGCCGCTTCTCCATCGTAGCTGTCACTCCGGCCCTCTCCTGCTTCCCGCCAGCTCCTTGCTCCATGCTCTCCTCTGCTCCTTCCTCGTGCTCCATCTCGTCCTCCAGCTCGTCCTGGGTGTCTTCCTGGTCCTCGTCGTCCCCCCCAACCACGCTTGCGTCCTCTGCTCCCGAGCTCTGTCCCGTCATGAGCTCGCCGCCTCCCTCCTCCTCCTTGCCAGCCAAGACCTCTCCGTCCTCCTCGTTTAGCTCCTCTGTCTGGACGTCCTCTCCCAGCTCACTCCCTTCTCCATCTTTATCCTCCCCGCTCTGCTGCGCACACTCCCTGGCATAATGTCCGATTTTGCCACATTTAAAACACGTGAAATCCGGACAGTCTTTAAAAATATGCCCCGGCTTTATGCACAGCCTACACACTCTCACCTGCCGGTCATGGATCACCCGAAAGTATTCGGTGCCTCTCAATGTCTCAAACTTGGTGGAGTATGGGAGCGAACGGACCTGCTCCGTGAAACGCACCTTTAAAAAGCGCGTCCCATCCACAATCTCCGTTCCAGGCCACACCCGACGCCTAACAGTCGAGATGGCCTGTACTCCCCACTCCTCCAGTCTTGCTATAATTCTCCAATCCTGTAGATACACCGGCAGATTGATGAATGACACCACCATCTCATTATTTACAATGTCACTGCCATGCACCAGAGCCCCTCTCACTCTGATGCCATCCATGAGCTTCACCTTCCCGTCATTGTCCTTCATAGTGAGCTCATATTTCCTTTCACCTCTCGTCCTACAGCCAAGCACCACTCCACACTGCTTCTTCACCTCCTTACACAAGTCCATTGTGGAAATTTGTTCTGTTCCTTCCACCACCACTTCCACAGTCAACTCCTTCCCATATTTGTCTCTCTCACCATCCTTGACTCTCTCCTTTCGTCCACCTTCAATCGGCACGTTTGCCCCGTTAGATGTTTGCTTGTCCTTCGTTTGTCTGTCCAATCCTCCTTCACTCCTTTTGTCCACGCGCTGTTCCATCGTTAGCTCCAGTCCAATGTTCGTTGCCATGCTATCTGTCCGCGACATAAAACACAGAACCACAAAAAGTCCCCCAAACAGCAACAGCTGCTGGGGGAAGGACAACTAACACTAACACACAACTATTTATGAACAAAAAATGAAAGAAAGAAACGAAATGACACCGTATAACGACAAAAACGTACTATGAACAAACACTCTCCACCTGCTCTCTGCGCACTCACTTCCTGGTTTGTCACAAAAGTGGGCGTTGCCAGGCTGGTTTGGCCGTACGAAATAAGTTGACAACCATAGGCTACTTATCCATATACAGATTTGGCAATTGACAATGCAAGGTGGTCTCTCTCTCTCTCTCGTGTCAAAATGAAAACAGCTTCCAGCCCCTTTCATGACGGACTACTTGTGCATATTGCAACATTTCAGTTTCTAAGTGAATGAGCAAAAGAGCATACGGCACCTGGTATTCCCAGGCGGTCTCCCATCCAAGTACTAACCAGGCCCGACCCTGCTTAGCTTCTGAGATCAGACGATATCGGGCGTTGCCAGGCTGGTTTGGCCGTACGAAATAAGTTGACAACCATAGGCTACTTATCCATATACAGATTTGGCAATTGACAATGCAAGGTGGTCTCTCTCTCTCTCTCTCGTGTCAAAATGAAAACAGCTTCCAGCCCCTTTCATGAAGGACTACTTGTGCATATTGCAACATTTCAGTTTCTAAGTGAATGAATCAAAAGAGCATACAGCACCTGGTATTCCCAGGCGGTCTCCCATCCAAGTACTAACCAGGCCCGACCCTGCTTAGCTTCCGAGATCAGACGAGATTGGGCGTTGCCAGGCTGGTTTGGCCGTACGAAATAAGTTGACAACCATAGGCTACTTATCCATATACAGATTTGGCAATTGACAATGCAAGGTGGTCTCTCTCTCTCTCTCTCGTGTCAAAATGAAAACAGCTTCCAGCCCCTTTCATGAAGGACTACTTGTGCATATTGCAACATTTCAGTTTCTAAGTGAATGAGCAAAAGAGCATACAGCACCTGGTATTCCCAGGCGGTCTCCCATCCAAGTACTAACCAGGCCCGACCCTGCTTAGCTTCCGAGATCAGACGAGATCGGGCGTTGCCAGGCTGGTTTGGCCGTACGAAATAAGTTGACAACCATAGGCTACTTATCCATATACAGATTTGGCAATTGACAATGCAAGGTGGTCTCTCTCTCTCTCTCTCGTGTCAAAATGAAAACAGCTTCCAGCCCCTTTCATGAAGGACTACTTGTGCATATTGCAACATTTCAGTTTCTAAGTGAATGAGCAAAAGAGCATACAGCACCTGGTATTCCCAGGCGGTCTCCCATCCAAGTACTAACCAGGCCCGACCCTGCTTAGCTTCCGAGATCAGACGAGATCGGGCGTTGCCAGGCTGGTATGGCCGTACGAAATAAGTTGACAACCATAGGTTACTTATCCATATACAGATTTGGCAATTGACAATGCAAGGTGGTATCTCTCTCTCTCGCTCTCTCTCGTCAAAATGAAAACAGCTTCCAGCCCCTTTCATGAAGGACTACTTGTGCATATTGCAACATTTCAGTTTCTAAGTGAATGAGCAAAAGAGCATACAGCACCTGGTATTCCCAGGCGGTCTCCCATCCAAGTACTAACCAGGCCCGACCCTGCTTAGCTTCCGAGATCAGACGAGATCGGGCGTTGCCAGGCTGGTATGGCCGTACGAAATAAGTTGACAACCATAGGCTACTTATCCATATACAGATTTGGCAATTGACAATGCAAGGTGGTCTCTCTCTCTCTCTCTCTCTCTCTCTCTCGTCAAAATGAAAACAGCTTCCAGCCCCTTTCATGAAGGACTACTTGTGCATATTACAACATTTCAGTTTCTAAGTGAATGAGCAAAAGAGCATAGAGCACCTGGTATTCCCAGGCGGTCTCCCATCCAAGTACTAACCAGGCCCGACCCTGCTTAGCTTCCGAGATCAGACGAGATCTGGCGTTGCCAGGCTGGTATGGCCGTACGAAATAAGTTGACAACCATAGGCTACTTATCCATATACAGATTTGGCAATTGACAATGCAAGGTGGTCTCTCGCTCTCGTGTCAAAATGAAAACAGCTTCCAGCCCCTTTCATGAAGGACTACTTGTGCATATTGCAACATTTCAGTTTCTAAGTGAATGAGCAAAAGAGCATACAGCACCTGGTATTCCCAGGCGGTCTCCCATCCAAGTACTAACCAGGCCCGACCCTGCTTAGCTTCCGAGATCAGACGAGATCGGGCGTTGCCAGGCTGGTATGGCCGTACGAAATAAGTTGACAACCATAGGCTACTTATCCATATACAGATTTGGCAATTGACAATGCAAGGTGGTCTCTCTCTCTCTCTCTCTCTCTCTCTCGTGTCTAAATGAAAACAGCTTCCAGCCCCTTTCATGAAGGACTACTTGTGCATATTGCAACATTTCAGTTTCTAAGTGAATGAGCAAAAGAGCATACAGCACCTGGTATTCCCAGGCGGTCTCCCATCCAAGTACTAACCAGGCCCGACCCTGCTTAGCTTCCGAGATCAGACGAGATCGGGCGTTGCCAGGCTGTTTTGGCCGTACGAAATAAGTTGACAACCATAGGCTACTTATCCATATACAGATTTGGCAATTGACAATGCAAGGTGGTCTCTCTCTCTCTCTCTCGTGTCAAAATGAAAACAGCTTCCAGCCCCTTTCATGAAGGACTACTTGTGCATATTGCAACATTTCAGTTTCTAAGTGAATGAGCAAAAGAGCATACAGCACCTGGTATTCCCAGGCGGTCTCCCATCCAAGTACTAACCAGGCCCGACCCTGCTTAGTTTCCGAGATCAGACGAGATCGGGCGTTGCCAGGCTGGTATGGCCGTACGAAATAAGTTGACAACCATAGGCTACTTATCCATATACAGATTTGGCAATTGACAATGCAAGGTGGTCTCTCTCTCTCTCTCGTGTCAAAATGAAAACAGCTTCCAGCCCCTTTCATGAAGGACTACTTGTGCATATTGCAACATTTCAGTTTCTAAGTGAAGGAGCAAAAGAGCATACAGCACCTGGTATTCCCAGGCGGTCTCCCATCCAAGTACTAACCAGGCCCGACCCTGCTTAGCTTCCGAGATCAGACGAGATCGGGCATTGCCAGGCTGGTATGGCCGTACGAAATAAGTTGACAACCATAGGCTACTTATCCATATACAGATTTGGAAATTGACAATGCAAGGTGGTCTCTCTCTCTCTCTCTCTCGTGTCTAAATGAAAACAGCTTCCAGCCCCTTTCATGAAGGACTACTTGTTTATATTGCAACATTTCAGTTTCTAAGTGAATGAGCAAAAGAGCATACAGCACCTGGTATTCCCAGGCGGTCTCCCATCCAAGTACTAACCAGGCCCGACCCTGCTTAGCTTCCGAGATCAGACGAGATCGGGCGTTGCCAGGCTGGTATGGCCGTACGAAATAAGTTGACAACCATAGGCTACTTATCCATATACAGATTTGGCAATTGACAATGCAAGGTGGTCTCTCTCTCTCTCTCTCTCTCTCTCTCTCTCTCTCTCTCTCTCTCTCTCTCTCGTCAAAATGAAAACAGCTTCCAGCCCCTTTCATGAAGGACTACTTGTGCATATTACAACATTTCAGTTTCTAAGTGAATGAGCAAAAGAGCATAGAGCACCTGGTATTCCCAGGCGGTGTCCCATCCAAGTACTAACCAGGCCCGACCCTGCTTAGCTTCCGAGATCAGACGAGATCGGGCGTTGCCAGGCTGGTATGGCCGTACGAAATAAGTTGACAACCATAGGCTACTTATCCATATACAGATTTGGCAATTGACAATGCAAGGTGGTCTCTCTCTCTCGTGTCAAAATGAAAACAGCTTCCAGCCCCTTTCATGAAGGACTACTTGTGCATATTGCAACATTTCAGTTTCTAAGTGAATGAGCAAAAGAGCATACAGCACCTGGTATTCCCAGGCGGTCTCCCATCCAAGTACTAACCAGGCCCGACCCTGCTTAGCTTCCGAGATCAGACGAGATCGGGCGTTGCCAGGCTGGTATGGCCGTACGAAATAAGTTGACAACCATAGGCTACTTATCCATATACAGATTTGGCAATTGACAATGCAAGGTGGTCTCTCTCTCTCTCTCTCTCTCTCGTGTCTAAATGAAAACAGCTTCCAGCCCCTTTCATGAAGGACTACTTGTGCATATTGCAACATTTCAGTTTCTAAGTGAATGAGCAAAAGAGCATACAGCACCTGGTATTCCCAGGCGGTCTCCCATCCAAGTACTAACCAGGCCCGACCCTGCTTAGCTTCTGAGATCAGACGAGATCGGGCGTTGCCAGGCTGGTTTGGCCGTACGAAATAAGTTAAAAACCATAGGCTACTTATCCATATACAGATTTGGCAATTGACAATGCAAGGTGGTCTCTCTCTCTCTCTCTCTCTCGTGTCAAAATGAAAACAGCTTCCAGCCCCTTTCATGAAGGACTACTTGTGCATATTGCAACATTTCAGTTTCTAAGTGAATGAGCAAAAGAGCATACAGCACCTGGTATTCCCAGGCGGTCTCCCATCCAAGTACTAACCAGGCCCGACCCTGCTTAGTTTCCGAGATCAGACGAGATCGGGCGTTGCCAGGCTGGTATGGCCGTACGAAATAAGTTGACAACCATAGGCTACTTATCCATATACAGATTTGGCAATTGACAATGCAAGGTGGTCTCTCTCTCTCTCTCGTGTCAAAATGAAAACAGCTTCCAGCCCCTTTCATGAAGGACTACTTGTGCATATTGCAACATTTCAGTTTCTAAGTGAAGGAGCAAAAGAGCATACAGCACCTGGTATTCCCAGGCGGTCTCCCATCCAAGTACTAACCAGGCCCGACCCTGCTTAGCTTCCGAGATCAGACGAGATCGGGCGTTGCCAGGCTGGTATGGCCGTACGAAATAAGTTGACAACCATAAGCTACTTATCCATATACAGATTTGGAAATTGACAATGCAAGGTGGTCTCTCTCTCTCTCTCTCTCTCGTGTCTAAATGAAAACAGCTTCCAGCCCCTTTCATGAAGGACTACTTGTGCATATTGCAACATTTCAGTTTCTAAGTGAATGAGCAAAAGAGCATACAGCACCTGGTATTCCCAGGCGGTCTCCCATCCAAGTACTAACCAGGCCCGACCCTGCTTAGCTTCCGAGATCAGACGAGATCGGGCGTTGCCAGGCTGGTATGGCCGTACGAAATAAGTTGACAACCATAGGCTACTTATCCATATACAGATTTGGCAATTGACAATGCAAGGTGGTCTCTCTCTCTCTCTCTCTCTTTCTCTCTCTCTCTCGTGTCAAAATGAAAACAGCTTCCAGCCCCTTTCATGAAGGACTACTTGTGCATATTGCAACATTTCAGTTTCTAAGTGAATGAATCAAAAGAGCATACAGCACCTGGTATTCCCAGGCGGTCTCCCATCCAAGTACTAACCAGGCCCGACCCTGCTTAGCTTCCGAGATCAGACGAGATTGGGCGTTGCCATGCTGGTATGGCCGTACGAAATAAGTTGACAACCATAGGCTACTTATCCATATACAGATTTGGCAATTGACAATGCAAGGTGGTCTCTCTCTCTCTCTCTCTCTCGTGTCAAAATGAAAACAGCTTCCAGCCCCTTTCATGAAGGACTACTTGTGCATATTGCAACATTTCAGTTTCTAAGTGAATGAGCAAAAGAGCATACAGCACCTGGTATTCCCAGGCGGTCTCCTATCCAAGTACTAACCAGGCCTGACCCTGCTTAGCTTCCGAGATCAGACGAGATCGGGCGTTGCCAGGCTGGTATGGCCGTACGAAATAAGTTGACAACCATAGGCTACTTATCCATATACAGATTTGGCAATTGACAATGCAAGGTGGTCTCTCTCTCTCTCTCTCTCTCTCTCGTGTCAAAATGAAAACAGCTTCCAGCCCCTTTCATGAAGGACTACTTGTGCATATTGCAACATTTCAGTTTCTAAGTGAATGAGCAAAAGAGCATACAGCACCTGGTATTCCCAGGCGGTCTCCCATCCAAGTACTAACCAGGCCCGACCCTGCTTAGCTTCCGAGATCAGACGAGATCGGGCGTTGCCAGGCTGGTATGGCCGTACGAAATAAGTTGACAACCATAGGCTACTTATCCATATACAGATTTGGCAATTGACAATGCAAGGTGGTCTCTCTCTCTCGTGTCAAAATGAAAACAGCTTCCAGCCCCTTTCATGAAGGACTACTTGTGCATATTGCAACATTTCAGTTTCTAAGTGAATGAGCAAAAGAGCATACAGCACCTGGTATTCCCAGGCGGTCTCCCATCCAAGTACTAACCAGGCCCGACCCTGCTTAGCTTCCGAGATCAGACGAGATCGGGCGTTGCCAGGCTGGTATGGCCGTACGAAATAAGTTGACAACCATAGGCTACTTATCCATATACAGATTTGGCAATTGACAATGCAAGGTGGTCTCTCTCTCTCTCTCTCTCTCTCTCTCGTGTCTAAATGAAAACAGCTTCCAGCCCCTTTCATGAAGGACTACTTGTGCATATTGCAACATTTCAGTTTCTAAGTGAATGAGCAAAAGAGCATACAGCACCTGGTATTCCCAGGCGGTCTCCCATCCAAGTACTAACCAGGCCCGACCCTGCTTAGCTTCCGAGATCAAACGAGATCGGGCGTTGCCAGGCTGGTTTGGCCGTACGAAATAAGTTGACAACCATAGGCTACTTATCCATATACAGATTTGGCAATTGACAATGCAAGGTGGTCTCTCTCTCTCTCTCTCGTGTCAAAATGAAAACAGCTTCCAGCCCCTTTCATGAAGGACTACTTGTGCATATTGCAACATTTCAGTTTCTAAGTGAATGAGCAAAAGAGCATACAGCACCTGGTATTCCCAGGCGGTCTCCCATCCAAGTACTAACCAGGCCCGACCCTGCTTAGTTTCCGAGATCAGACGAGATCGGGCGTTGCCAGGCTGGTATGGCCGTACGAAATAAGTTGACAACCATAGGCTACTTATCCATATACAGATTTGGCAATTGAAAATGCAAGGTGGTCTCTCTCTCTCTCTCGTGTCAAAATGAAAACAGCTTCCAGCCCCTTTCATGAAGGACTACTTGTGCATATTGCAACATTTCAGTTTCTAAGTGAAGGAGCAAAAGAGCATACAGCACCTGGTATTCCCAGGCGGTCTCCCATCCAAGTACTAACCAGGCCCGACCCTGCTTAGCTTCCGAGATCAGACGAGATCGGGCGTTGCCAGGCTGGTATGGCCGTACGAAATAAGTTGACAACCATAGGCTACTTATCCATATACAGATTTGGAAATTGACAATGCAAGGTGGTCTCTCTCTCTCTCTCTCTCGTGTCTAAATGAAAACAGCTTCCAGCCCCTTTCATGAAGGACTACTTGTGCATATTGCAACATTTCAGTTTCTAAGTGAATGAGCAAAAGAGCATACAGCACCTGGTATTCCCAGGCGGTCTCCCATCCAAGTACTAACCAGGCCCGACCCTGCTTAGCTTCCGAGATCAGGCGTTGCCAGGCTGGTATGGCCGTACGAAATAAGTTGACAACCATAGGCTACTTATCCATATACAGATTTGGCAATTGACAATGCAAGGTGGTCTCTCTCTCTCTCTCTCTCTTTCTCTCTCTCTCTCGTGTCAAAATGAAAACAGCTTCCAGCCCCTTTCATGAAGGACTACTTGTGCATATTGCAACATTTCAGTTTCTAAGTGAATGAATCAAAAGAGCATACAGCACCTGGTATTCCCAGGCGGTCTCCCATCCAAGTACTAACCAGGCCCGACCCTGCTTAGCTTCCGAGATCAGACGAGATTGGGCGTTGCCATGCTGGTATGGCCGTACGAAATAAGTTGACAACCATAGGCTACTTATCCATATACAGATTTGGCAATTGACAATGCAAGGTGGTCTCTCTCTCTCTCTCTCTCTCGTGTCAAAATGAAAACAGCTTCCAGCCCCTTTCATGAAGGACTACTTGTGCATATTGCAACATTTCAGTTTCTAAGTGAATGAGCAAAAGAGCATACAGCACCTGGTATTCCCAGGCGGTCTCCTATCCAAGTACTAACCAGGCCCGACCCTGCTTAGCTTCCGAGATCAGACGAGATCGGGCGTTGCCAGGCTGGTATGGCCGTACGAAATAAGTTGACAACCATAGGCTACTTATCCATATACAGATTTGGCAATTGACAATGCAAGGTGGTCTCTCTCTCTCTCTCTCTCTCTCTCGTGTCAAAATGAAAACAGCTTCCAGCCCCTTTCATGAAGGACTACTTGTGCATATTGCAACATTTCAGTTTCTAAGTGAATGAGCAAAAGAGCATACAGCACCTGGTATTCCCAGGCGGTCTCCCATCCAAGTACTAACCAGGCCCGACCCTGCTTAGCTTCCGAGATCAGACGAGATCGGGCGTTGCCAGGCTGGTATGGCCGTACGAAATAAGTTGACAACCATAGGCTACTTATCCATATACAGATTTGGCAATTGACAATGCAAGGTGGTCTCTCTCTCTCGTGTCAAAATGAAAACAGCTTCCAGCCCCTTTCATGAAGGACTACTTGTGCATATTGCAACATTTCAGTTTCTAAGTGAATGAGCAAAAGAGCATACAGCACCTGGTATTCCCAGGCGGTCTCCCATCCAAGTACTAACCAGGCCCGACCCTGCTTAGCTTCCGAGATCAGACGAGATCGGGCGTTGCCAGGCTGGTATGGCCGTACGAAATAAGTTGACAACCATAGGCTACTTATCCATATACAGATTTGGCAATTGACAATGCAAGGTGGTCTCTCTCTCTCTCTCTCTCTCTCTCTCGTGTCTAAATGAAAACAGCTTCCAGCCCCTTTCATGAAGGACTACTTGTGCATATTGCAACATTTCAGTTTCTAAGTGAATG
>NC_140363.1:877500-885000 GCF_054491055.1 Hypomesus nipponensis | reverse complement strand
ACTTGTGCATATTGCAACATTTCAGTTTCTAAGTGAATGAGCAAAAGAGCATACAGCACATGGTATTCCCAGGCGGTCTCCCATCCAAGTACTAACCAGGCCCGACCCTGCTTAGCTTCCGAGATCAGACGAGATCGGGCGTTGCCAGGCTGGTTTGGCCGTACGAAATAAGTTGACAACCATAGGCTACTTATCCATATACAGATTTGGCAATTGACAATGCAAGGTGGTCTCTCTCTCTCTCTCGTGTCAAAATGAAAACAGCTTCCAGCCCCTTTCATGAAGGACTACTTGTGCATATTGCAACATTTCAGTTTCTAAGTGAATGAGCAAAAGAGCATACAGCACCTGGTATTCCCAGGCGGTCTCCCATCCAAGTACTAACCAGGCCCGACCCTGCTTAGCTTCCGAGATCAGACGAGATCGGGCGTTGCCAGGCTGGTATGGCCGTACAAAATAAGTTGACAACCATAGGCTACTTATCCATATACAGATTTGGCAATTGACAATGCAAGGTGGTCTCTCTCTCTCTCTCTCGTGTCAAAATGAAAACAGCTTCCAGCCCCTTTCATGAAGGACTACTTGTGCATATTGCAACATTTCAGTTTCTAAGTGAATGAGCAAAAGAGCATACAGCACCTGGTATTCCCAGGCGGTCTCCCATCCAAGTACTAACCAGGCCCGACCCTGCTTAGTTTCCGAGATCAGACGAGATCAGGCGTTGCCAGGCTGGTATGGCCGTACGAAATAAGTTGACAACCATAGGCTACTTATCCATATACAGATTTGGCAATTGACAATGCAAGGTGGTCTCTCTCTCTCTCGTGTCAAAATGAAAACAGCTTCCAGCCCCTTTCATGAAGGACTACTTGTGCATATTGCAACATTTCAGTTTCTAAGTGAAGGAGCAAAAGAGCATACAGCACCTGGTATTCCCAGGCGGTCTCCCATCCAAGTACTAACCAGGCCCGACCCTGCTTAGCTTCCGAGATCAGACGAGATCGGGCGTTGCCAGGCTGGTATGGCCGTACGAAATAAGTTGACAACCATAGGCTACTTATCCATATACAGATTTGGAAATTGACAATGCAAGGTGGTCTCTCTCTCTCTCTCTCTCTCGTGTCTAAATGAAAACAGCTTCCAGCCCCTTTCATGAAGGACTACTTGTGCATATTGCAACATTTCAGTTTCTAAGTGAATGAGCAAAAGAGCATACAGCACCTGGTATTCCCAGGCGGTCTCCCATCCAAGTACTAACCAGGCCCGACCCTGCTTAGCTTCCGAGATCAGACAAGATCGGGCGTTGCCAGGCTGGTATGGCCGTACGAAATAAGTTGACAACCATAGGCTACTTATCCATATACAGATTTGGCAATTGACAATGCAAGGTGGTCTCTCTCTCTCTCTCTCTCTCTCTCTCTCTCTCGTGTCAAAATGAAAACAGCTTCCAGCCCCTTTCATGAAGGACTACTTGTGCATATTGCAACATTTCAGTTTCTAAGTGAATGAATCAAAAGAGCATACAGCACCTGGTATTCCCAGGCGGTCTCCCATCCAAGTACTAACCAGGCCCGACCCTGCTTAGCTTCCGAGATCAGACGAGATTGGGCGTTGCCATGCTGGTATGGCCGTACGAAATAAGTTGACAACCATAGGCTACTTATCCATATACAGATTTGGCAATTGACAATGCAAGGTGGTCTCTCTCTCTCTCTCTCTCTCTCTCGTGTCAAAATGAAAACAGCTTCCAGCCCCTTTCATGAAGGACTACTTGTGCATATTGCAACATTTCAGTTTCTAAGTGAATGAGCAAAAGAGCATACAGCACCTGGTATTCCCAGGCGGTCTCCCATCCAAGTACTAACCAGGCCCGACCCTGCTTAGTTTCCGAGATCAGACGAGATCGGGCGTTGCCAGGCTGGTATGGCCGTACGAAATAAGTTGACAACCATAGGCTACTTATCCATATACAGATTTGGCAATTGACAATGCAAGGTGGTCTCTCTCTCTCTCTCGTGTCAAAATGAAAACAGCTTCCAGCCCCTTTCATGAAGGACTACTTGTGCATATTGCAACATTTCAGTTTCTAAGTGAATGAGCAAAAGAGCATACAGCACCTGGTATTCCCAGGCGGTCTCCCATCCAAGTACTAACCAGGCCCGACCCTGCTTAGCTTCCGAGATCAGACGAGATTGGGCATTGCCAGGCTGGTATGGCCGTACGAAATAAGTTGACAACCATAGGCTACTTATCCATATACAGATTTGGCAATTGACAATGCAAGGTGGTCTCTCTCTCTCTCTCTCTCTCGTGTCAAAATGAAAACAGCTTCCAGCCCCTTTCATGAAGGACTACTTGTGCATATTGCAACATTTCAGTTTCTAAGTGAATGAATCAAAAGAGCATACAGCACCTGGTATTCCCAGGCGGTCTCCCATCCAAGTACTAACCAGGCCCGACCCTGCTTAGCTTCCGAGATCAGACGAGATTGGGCGTTGCCATGCTGGTATGGCCGTACGAAATAAGTTGACAACCATAGGCTACTTATCCATATACAGATTTGGCAATTGACAATGCAAGGTGGTCTCTCTCTCTCTCTCGTGTCAAAATGAAAACAGCTTCCAGCCCCTTTCATGAAGGACTACTTGTGCATATTGCAACATTTCAGTTTCTAAGTGAATGAGCAAAAGAGCATACAGCACATGGTATTCCCAGGCGGTCTCCCATCCAAGTACTAACCAGGCCCGACCCTGCTTAG
This sequence comes from Hypomesus nipponensis, assembly GCF_054491055.1. Lineage (NCBI taxonomy): Eukaryota > Metazoa > Chordata > Actinopteri > Osmeriformes > Osmeridae > Hypomesus > Hypomesus nipponensis. The sequence goes on along the minus strand of NC_140363.1, from coordinate 882,242 downwards.
CTTCCGAGATCAGACGAGATCGGGCGTTGCCAGGCTGGTATGGCCGTACGAAATAAGTTGACAACCATAGGCTACTTATCCATATACAGATTTGGCAATTGACAATGCAAGGTGGTCTCTCTCTCTCTCTCTCTCTCTCTCTCTCTCTCTCTCTCTCTCTCTCTCTCTCTCTCTCTCTCTCTCTCTCTCTCTCTCTCTCTCTCTCTCTCTCTCTCTCTCTCTCTCTCGTGTCAAAATGAAAACAGCTTCCAGCCCCTTTCATGAAGGACTACTTGTGCATATTGCAACATTTCAGTTTCTAAGTGAATGAATCAAAAGAGCATACAGCACCTGGTATTCCCAGGCGGTCTCCCATCCAAGTACTAACCAGGCCCGACCCTGCTTAGCTTCCGAGATCAGACGAGATCGGGCGTTGCCAGGCTGGTATGGCCGTACGAAATAAGTTGACAACCATAGGCTACTTATCCATATACAGATTTGGCAATTGACAATGCAAGGTGGTCTCTCTCTCTCTCTCTCGTGTCAAAATGAAAACAGCTTCCAGCCCCTTTCATGAAGGACTACTTGTGCATATTGCAACATTTCAGTTTCTAAGTGAATGAGCAAAAGAGCATACAGCACATGGTATTCCCAGGCGGTCTCCCATCCAAGTACTAACCAGGCCCGACCCTAGTTAGCTTCCGAGATCAGACGAGATCGGGCGTTGCCAGGCTGGTTTGGCCGTACGAAATAAGTTGACAACCATAGGCTACTTATCCATATACAGATTTGGCAATTGACAATGCAAGGTGGTCTCTCTCTCTCTCTCGTGTCAAAATGAAAACAGCTTCCAGCCCCTTTCATGAAGGACTACTTGTGCATATTGCAACATTTCAGTTTCTAAGTGAATGAGCAAAAGAGCATACAGCACCTGGTATTCCCAGGCGGTCTCCCATCCAAGTACTAACCAGGCCCGACCCTGCTTAGCTTCCGAGATCAGACGAGATCGGGCGTTGCCAGGCTGGTATGGCCGTACAAAATAAGTTGACAACCATAGGCTACTTATCCATATACAGATTTGGCAATTGACAATGCAAGGTGGTCTCTCTCTCTCTCTCTCGTGTCAAAATGAAAACAGCTTCCAGCCCCTTTCATGAAGGACTACTTGTGCATATTGCAACATTTCAGTTTCTAAGTGAATGAGCAAAAGAGCATACAGCACCTGGTATTCCCAGGCGGTCTCCCATCCAAGTACTAACCAGGCCCGACCCTGCTTAGTTTCCGAGATCAGACGAGATCAGGCGTTGCCAGGCTGGTATGGCCGTACGAAATAAGTTGACAACCATAGGCTACTTATCCATATACAGATTTGGCAATTGACAATGCAAGGTGGTCTCTCTCTCTCTCTCGTGTCAAAATGAAAACAGCTTCCAGCCCCTTTCATGAAGGACTACTTGTGCATATTGCAACATTTCAGTTTCTAAGTGAAGGAGCAAAAGAGCATACAGCACCTGGTATTCCCAGGCGGTCTCCCATCCAAGTACTAACCAGGCCCGACCCTGCTTAGCTTCCGAGATCAGACGAGATCGGGCGTTGCCAGGCTGGTATGGCCGTACGAAATAAGTTGACAACCATAGGCTACTTATCCATATACAGATTTGGAAATTGACAATGCAAGGTGGTCTCTCTCTCTCTCTCTCTCTCGTGTCTAAATGAAAACAGCTTCCAGCCCCTTTCATGAAGGACTACTTGTGCATATTGCAACATTTCAGTTTCTAAGTGAATGAGCAAAAGAGCATACAGCACCTGGTATTCCCAGGCGGTCTCCCATCCAAGTACTAACCAGGCCCGACCCTGCTTAGCTTCCGAGATCAGACGAGATCGGGCGTTGCCAGGCTGGTATGGCCGTACGAAATAAGTTGACAACCATAGGCTACTTATCCATATACAGATTTGGCAATTGACAATGCAAGGTGGTCTCTCTCTCTCTCTCTCTCTCTCTCTCTCTCTCGTGTCAAAATGAAAACAGCTTCCAGCCCCTTTCATGAAGGACTACTTGTGCATATTGCAACATTTCAGTTTCTAAGTGAATGAATCAAAAGAGCATACAGCACCTGGTATTCCCAGGCGGTCTCCCATCCAAGTACTAACCAGGCCCGACCCTGCTTAGCTTCCGAGATCAGACGAGATTGGGCGTTGCCATGCTGGTATGGCCGTACGAAATAAGTTGACAACCATAGGCTACTTATCCATATACAGATTTGGCAATTGACAATGCAAGGTGGTCTCTCTCTCTCTCTCTCTCTCTCTCGTGTCAAAATGAAAACAGCTTCCAGCCCCTTTCATGAAGGACTACTTGTGCATATTGCAACATTTCAGTTTTTCTAAGTGAATGAGCAAAAGAGCATACAGCACCTGGTATTCCCAGGCGGTCTCCCATCCAAGTACTAACCAGGCCCGACCCTGCTTAGTTTCCGAGATCAGACGAGATCGGGCGTTGCCAGGCTGGTATGGCCGTACGAAATAAGTTGACAACCATAGGCTACTTATCCATATACAGATTTGGCAATTGACAATGCAAGGTGGTCTCTCTCTCTCTCTCGTGTCAAAATGAAAACAGCTTCCAGCCCCTTTCATGAAGGACTACTTGTGCATATTGCAACATTTCAGTTTCTAAGTGAATGAGCAAAAGAGCATACAGCACCTGGTATTCCCAGGCGGTCTCCCATCCAAGTACTAACCAGGCCCGACCCTGCTTAGCTTCCGAGATCAGACGAGATTGGGCATTGCCAGGCTGGTATGGCCGTACGAAATAAGTTGACAACCATAGGCTACTTATCCATATACAGATTTGGCAATTGACAATGCAAGGTGGTCTCTCTCTCTCTCTCTCTCGTGTCAAAATGAAAACAGCTTCCAGCCCCTTTCATGAAGGACTACTTGTGCATATTGCAACATTTCAGTTTCTAAGTGAATGAATCAAAAGAGCATACAGCACCTGGTATTCCCAGGCGGTCTCCCATCCAAGTACTAACCAGGCCCGACCCTGCTTAGCTTCCGAGATCAGACGAGATTGGGCGTTGCCATGCTGGTATGGCCGTACGAAATAAGTTGACAACCATAGGCTACTTATCAATATACAGATTTGGCAATTGACAATGCAAGGTGGTCTCTCTCTCTCTCTCTCGTGTCAAAATGAAAACAGCTTCCAGCCCCTTTCATGAAGGACTACTTGTGCATATTGCAACATTTCAGTTTCTAAGTGAATGAGCAAAAGAGCATACAGCACATGGTATTCCCAGGCGGTCTCCCATCCAAGTACTAACCAGGCCCGACCCTGCTTAGCTTCCGAGATCAGACGAGATCGGGCGTTGCCAGGCTGGTTTGGCCGTACGAAATAAGTTGACAACCATAGGCTACTTATCCATATACAGATTTGGCAATTGACAATGCAAGGTGGTCTCTCTCTCTCTCTCGTGTCAAAATGAAAACAGCTTCCAGCCCCTTTCATGAAGGACTACTTGTGCATATTGCAACATTTCAGTTTCTAAGTGAATGAGCAAAAGAGCATACAGCACCTGGTATTCCCAGGCGGTCTCCCATCCAAGTACTAACCAGGCCCGACCCTGCTTAGCTTCCAAGATCAGACGAGATCGGGCGTTGCCAGGCTGGTATGGCCGTACAAAATAAGTTGACAACCATAGGCTACTTATCCATATACAGATTTGGCAATTGACAATGCAAGGTGGTCTCTCTCTCTCTCTCTCGTGTCAAAATGAAAACAGCTTCCAGCCCCTTTCATGAAGGACTACTTGTGCATATTGCAACATTTCAGTTTCTAAGTGAATGAGCAAAAGAGCATACAGCACCTGGTATTCCCAGGCGGTCTCCCATCCAAGTACTAACCAGGCCCGACCCTGCTTAGTTTCCGAGATCAGACGAGATCAGGCGTTGCCAGGCTGGTATGGCCGTACGAAATAAGTTGACAACCATAGGCTACTTATCCATATACAGATTTGGCAATTGACAATGCAAGGTGGTCTCTCTCTCTCTCGTGTCAAAATGAAAACAGCTTCCAGCCCCTTTCATGAAGGACTACTTGTGCATATTGCAACATTTCAGTTTCTAAGTGAAGGAGCAAAAGAGCATACAGCACCTGGTATTCCCAGGCGGTCTCCCATCCAAGTACTAACCAGGCCCGACCCTGCTTAGCTTCCGAGATCAGACGAGATCGGGCGTTGCCAGGCTGGTATGGCCGTACGAAATAAGTTGACAACCATAGGCTACTTATCCATATACAGATTTGGAAATTGACAATGCAAGGTGGTCTCTCTCTCTCTCTCTCTCTCGTGTCTAAATGAAAACAGCTTCCAGCCCCTTTCATGAAGGACTACTTGTGCATATTGCAACATTTCAGTTTCTAAGTGAATGAGCAAAAGAGCATACAGCACCTGGTATTCCCAGGCGGTCTCCCATCCAAGTACTAACCAGGCCCGACCCTGCTTAGCTTCCGAGATCAGACAAGATCGGGCGTTGCCAGGCTGGTATGGCCGTACGAAATAAGTTGACAACCATAGGCTACTTATCCATATACAGATTTGGCAATTGACAATGCAAGGTGGTCTCTCTCTCTCTCTCTCTCTCTCTCTCTCTCTCTCGTGTCAAAATGAAAACAGCTTCCAGCCCCTTTCATGAAGGACTACTTGTGCATATTGCAACATTTCAGTTTCTAAGTGAATGAATCAAAAGAGCATACAGCACCT
>NC_140363.1:820000-830000 GCF_054491055.1 Hypomesus nipponensis | reverse complement strand
CTCTCTCTCTCTCGTGTCAAAATGAAAACAGCTTCCAGCCCCTTTCATGACGGACTACTTGTGCATATTGCAACATTTCAGTTTCTAAGTGAATGAGCAAAAGAGCATACAGCACCTGGTATTCCCAGGCGGTCTCCCATCCAAGTACTAACCAGGCCCGACCCTGCTTAGCTTCCGAGATCAGACGAGATCGGGCGTTGCCAGGCTGGTTTGGCCGTACGAAATAAGTTGACAACCATAGGCTACTTATCCATATACAGATTTGGCAATTGACGAAGCAAGGTGGTCTCTCTCTCTCTCGTGTCAAAATGAAAACAGCTTCCAGCCCCTTTCATGAAGGACTACTTGTGCATATTGCAACATTTCAGTTTCTAAGTGAATGAGCAAAAGAGCATACAGCACCTGGTATTCCCAGGCGGTCTCCCATCCAAGTACTAACCAGGCCCGACCCTGCTTAGCTTCCGAGATCAGGCGTTGCCAGGCTGGTATGGCCGTACGAAATAAGTTGACAACCATAGGCTACTTATCCATATACAGATTTGGCAATTGACAATGCAAGGTGGTCTCTCTCTCTCTCTCTCGTGTCAAAATGAAAACAGCTTCCAGCCCCTTTCATGACGGACTACTTGTGCATATTGCAACATTTCAGTTTCTAAGTGAATGAGCAAAAGAGCATACAGCACCTGGTATTCCCAGGCGGTCTCCCTTCCATGTACTAACCAGGCCCGACCCTGCTTAGCTTCCGAGATCAGACGAGATAGGGCGTTGCCAGGCTGGTATGGTCGTACAAAATAAGTTGACAACCATAGGCTACTTATCCATATACAGATTTGGCAATTGACGAAGCAAGGTGGTCTCTCTCTCTCGTGTCAAAATGAAAACAGCTTCCAGCCCCTTTCATGAAGGACTACTTGTGCATATTGCAACATTTCAGTTTCTAAGTGAATGAGCAAAAGAGCATACAGCACCTGGTATTCCCAGGCGGTCTCCCATCCAAGTACTAACCAGGCCCGACCCTGCTTAGCTTCCGAGATCAGGCGTTGCCAGGCTGGTATGGCCGTACGAAATAAGTTGACAACCATAGGCTACTTATCCATATACAGATTTGGCAATTGACAATGCAAGGTGGTCTCTCTCTCTCTCTCTCGTGTCAAAATGAAAACAGCTTCCAGCCCCTTTCATGACGGACTACTTGTGCATATTGCAACATTTCAGTTTCTAAGTGAATGAGCAAAAGAGCATACAGCACCTGGTATTCTCAGGCGGTCTCCCATCCATGTACTAACCAGGCCCGACCCTGCTTAGCTTCCGAGATCAGACGAGATAGGGCGTTGCCAGGCTGGTATGGTCGTACAAAATAAGTTGACAACCATAGGCTACTTATCCATATACAGATTTGGCAATTGACAATGCAAGGTGGTCTCTCTCTCTCTCGTGTCAAAATGAAAACAGCTTCCAGCCCCTTTCATGAAGGACTACTTGTGCATATTGCAACATTTCAGTTTCTAAGTGAATGAGCAAAAGAGCATACAGCACCTGGTATTCCCAGGCGGTCTCCCATCCAAGTACTAACCAGGCCCGACCCTGCTTAGCTTCCGAGATCAGGCGTTGCCAGGCTGGTATGGCCGTACGAAATAAGTTGACAACCATAGGCTACTTATCCATATACAGATTTGGCAATTGACAATGCAAGGTGGTCTCTCTCTCTCTCTCTCGTGTCAAAATGAAAACAGCTTCCAGCCCCTTTCATGACGGACTACTTGTGCATATTGCAACATTTCAGTTTCTAAGTGAATGAGCAAAAGAGCATACAGCACCTGGTATTCTCAGGCGGTCTCCCATCCATGTACTAACCAGGCCCGACCCTGCTTAGCTTCCGAGATCAGACGAGATAGGGCGTTGCCAGGCTGGTATGGTCGTACAAAATAAGTTGACAACCATAGGCTACTTATCCATATACAGATTTGGCAATTGACAATGCAAGGTGGTCTCTCTCTCTCTCGTGTAAAAATGAAAACAGCTTCCAGCCCCTTTCATGAAGGACTACTTGTGCATATTGCAACATTTCAGTTTCTAAGTGAATGAGCAAAAGAGCATACAGCACCTGGTATTCCCAGGCGGTCTCCCATCCAAGTACTAACCAGGCCCGACCCTGCTTAGCTTCCGAGATCAGGCGTTGCCAGGCTGGTATGGCCGTACGAAATAAGTTGACAACCATAGGCTACTTATCCATATACAGATTTGGCAATTGACAATGCAAGGTGGTCTCTCTCTCTCTCTCGTGTCAAAATGAAAACAGCTTCCAGCCCCTTTCATGACGGACTACTTGTGCATATTGCAACATTTCAGTTTCTAAGTGAATGAGCAAAAGAGCATACAGCACCTGGTATTCTCAGGCGGTCTCCCATCCAAGTACTAACCAGGCCCGACCCTGCTTAGCTTCCGAGATCAGAGGAGATAGGGCGTTGCCAGGCTGGTATGGCCGTACAAAATAAGTTGACAACCATAGGCTACTTATCCATATACAGATTTGGCAATTGACAATGCAAGGTGGTCTCTCTCTCTCTCTCTCGTGTCAAAATGAAAACAGCTTCCAGCCCCTTTCATGAAGGACTACTTGTGCATATTGCAACATTTCAGTTTCTAAGTGAATGAGAAAAAGAGCATACAGCACCTGGTATTCCCAGGCGGTCTCCCATCCAAGTACTAACCATGCCCGACCCTGCTTAGCTTCCGAGATCAGACGAGATCGGGCGTTGCCAGGCCGGTATGGCCGTACGAAATAAGTTGACAACCATAGGCTACTTATCCATATACAGATTTGGCAATTGACAATGCAAGGTGGTCTCTCTCTCTCTCTCTCTCGTGTAAAAATGAAAACAGCTTCCAGCCCCTTTCATGAAGGACTACTTGTGCATATTGCAACATTTCAGTTTCTAAGTGAATGAGCAAAAGAGCATACAGCACATGGTATTCCCAGGCGGTCTCCCATCCAAGTACTAACCAGACCCGACCCTGCTTAGCTTCCGAGATCAGACGAGATCGGGCGTTGCCAGGCTGGTATGGCCGTACGAAATAAGTTGACAACCATAGGCTACTTATCCATATACAGATTTGGCAATTGACGAAGCAAGGTGGTCTCTCTCTCTCTCGTGTCAAAATGAAAACAGCTTCCAGCCCCTTTCATGAAGGACTACTTGTGCATATTGCAACATTTCAGTTTCTAAGTGAATGAGCAAAAGAGCATACAGCACCTGGTATTCCCAGGCGGTCTCCCATCCAAGTACTAACCAGGCCCGACCCTGCTTAGCTTCCGAGATCAGGCGTTGCCAGGCTGGTATGGCCGTACGAAATAAGTTGACAACCATAGGCTACTTATCCATATACAGATTTGGCAATTGACAATGCAAGGTGGTCTCTCTCTCTCTCTCTCGTGTCAAAATGAAAACAGCTTCCAGCCCCTTTCATGACGGACTACTTGTGCATATTGCAACATTTCAGTTTCTAAGTGAATGAGCAAAAGAGCATACAGCACCTGGTATTCTCAGGCGGTCTCCCATCCATGTACTAACCAGGCCCGACCCTGCTTAGCTTCCGAGATCAGACGAGATAGGGCGTTGCCAGGCTGGTATGGTCGTACAAAATAAGTTGACAACCATAGGCTACTTATCCATATACAGATTTGGCAATTGACAATGCAAGGTGGTCTCTCTCTCTCTCGTGTCAAAATGAAAACAGCTTCCAGCCCCTTTCATGAAGGACTACTTGTGCATATTGCAACATTTCAGTTTCTAAGTGAATGAGCAAAAGAGCATACAGCACCTGGTATTCCCAGGCGGTCTCCCATCCAAGTACTAACCAGGCCCGACCCTGCTTAGCTTCCGAGATCAGGCGTTGCCAGGCTGGTATGGCCGTACGAAATAAGTTGACAACCATAGGCTACTTATCCATATACAGATTTGGCAATTGACAATGCAAGGTGGTCTCTCTCTCTCTCTCTCGTGTCAAAATGAAAACAGCTTCCAGCCCCTTTCATGACGGACTACTTGTGCATATTGCAACATTTCAGTTTCTAAGTGAATGAGCAAAAGAGCATACAGCACCTGGTATTCTCAGGCGGTCTCCCATCCATGTACTAACCAGGCCCGACCCTGCTTAGCTTCCGAGATCAGACGAGATAGGGCGTTGCCAGGCTGGTATGGTCGTACAAAATAAGTTGACAACCATAGGCTACTTATCCATATACAGATTTGGCAATTGACAATGCAAGGTGGTCTCTCTCTCTCTCGTGTCAAAATGAAAACAGCTTCCAGCCCCTTTCATGAAGGACTACTTGTGCATATTGCAACATTTCAGTTTCTAAGTGAATGAGCAAAAGAGCATACAGCACCTGGTATTCCCAGGCGGTCTCCCATCCAAGTACTAACCAGGCCCGACCCTGCTTAGCTTCCGAGATCAGGCGTTGCCAGGCTGGTATGGCCGTACGAAATAAGTTGACAACCATAGGCTACTTATCCATATACAGATTTGGCAATTGACAATGCAAGGTGGTCTCTCTCTCTCTCTCTCGTGTCAAAATGAAAACAGCTTCCAGCCCCTTTCATGACGGACTACTTGTGCATATTGCAACATTTCAGTTTCTAAGTGAATGAGCAAAAGAGCATACAGCACCTGGTATTCTCAGGCGGTCTCCCATCCAAGTACTAACCAGGCCCGACCCTGCTTAGCTTCCGAGATCAGACGAGATAGGGCGTTGCCAGGCTGGTATGGCCGTACGGAATAAGTTGACAACCATAGGCTACTTATCCATATACAGATTTGGCAATTGACAATGCAAGGTGGTCTCTCTCTCTCTCTCTCGTGTAAAAATGAAAACAGCTTCGGGCCCCTTTCATGACGGACTACTTGTGCATATTGCAACATTTCAGTTTCTAAGTGAATGAGCAAAAGAGCATACAGCACCTGGTATTCCCAGGCGGTCTCCCATCCAAGTACTAACCAGGCCCGACCCTGCTTAGCTTCCGAGATCAGACGAGATCGGGCGTTGCCAGGCTGGTTTGGCCGTACGAAATAAGTTGACAACCATAGGCTACTTATCCATATACAGATTTGGCAATTGACGAAGCAAGGTGGTCTCTCTCTCTCTCGTGTCAAAATGAAAACAGCTTCCAGCCCCTTTCATGAAGGACTACTTGTGCATATTGCAACATTTCAGTTTCTAAGTGAATGAGCAAAAGAGCATACAGCACCTGGTATTCCCAGGCGGTCTCCCATCCAAGTACTAACCAGGCCCGACCCTGCTTAGCTTCCGAGATCAGGCGTTGCCAGGCTGGTATGGCCGTACGAAATAAGTTGACAACCATAGGCTACTTATCCATATACAGATTTGGCAATTGACAATGCAAGGTGGTCTCTCTCTCTCTCTCTCGTGTCAAAATGAAAACAGCTTCCAGCCCCTTTCATGACGGACTACTTGTGCATATTGCAACATTTCAGTTTCTAAGTGAATGAGCAAAAGAGCATACAGCACCTGGTATTCCCAGGCGGTCTCCCATCCATGTACTAACCAGGCCCGACCCTGCTTAGCTTCCGAGATCAGACGAGATAGGGCGTTGCCAGGCTGGTATGGTCGTACAAAATAAGTTGACAACCATAGGCTACTTATCCATATACAGATTTGGCAATTGACGAAGCAAGGTGGTCTCTCTCTCTCTCGTGTCAAAATGAAAACAGCTTCCAGCCCCTTTCATGAAGGACTACTTGTGCATATTGCAACATTTCAGTTTCTAAGTGAATGAGCAAAAGAGCATACAGCACCTGGTATTCCCAGGCGGTCTCCCATCCAAGTACTAACCAGGCCCGACCCTGCTTAGCTTCCGAGATCAGAGGTTGCCACGCTGGTATGGCCGTACGAAATAAGTTGACAACCATAGGCTACTTATCCATATACAGATTTGGCAATTGACAATGCAAGGTGGTCTCTCTCTCTCTCTCTCGTGTCAAAATGAAAACAGCTTCCAGCCCCTTTCATGACGGACTACTTGTGCATATTGCAACATTTCAGTTTCTAAGTGAATGAGCAAAAGAGCATACAGCACCTGGTATTCCCAGGCGGTCTCCCATCCATGTACTAACCAGGCCCGACCCTGCTTAGCTTCCGAGATCAGACGAGATAGGGCGTTGCCAGGCTGGTATGGTCGTACAAAATAAGTTGACAACCATAGGCTACTTATCCATATACAGATTTGGCAATTGACGAAGCAAGGTGGTCTCTCTCTCTCTCGTGTCAAAATGAAAACAGCTTCCAGCCCCTTTCATGAAGGACTACTTGTGCATATTGCAACATTTCAGTTTCTAAGTGAATGAGCAAAAGAGCATACAGCACCTGGTATTCCCAGGCGGTCTCCCATCCAAGTACTAACCAGGCCCGACCCTGCTTAGCTTCCGAGATCAGGCGTTGCCAGGCTGGTATGGCCGTACGAAATAAGTTGACAACCATAGGCTACTTATCCATATACAGATTTGGCAATTGACAATGCAAGGTGGTCTCTCTCTCTCTCTCTCGTGTAAAAATGAAAACAGCTTCGGGCCCCTTTCATGACGGACTACTTGTGCATATTGCAACATTTCAGTTTCTAAGTGAATGAGCAAAAGAGCATACAGCACCTGGTATTCCCAGGCGGTCTCCCATCCAAGTACTAACCAGGCCCGACCCTGCTTAGCTTCCGAGATCAGGCGTTGCCAGGCTGGTATGGCCGTACGAAATAAGTTGACAACCATAGGCTACTTATCCATATACAGATTTGGCAATTGACAATGCAAGGTGGTCTCTCTCTCTCTCTCTCGTGTCAAAATGAAAACAGCTTCCAGCCCCTTTCATGACGGACTACTTGTGCATATTGCAACATTTCAGTTTCTAAGTGAATGAGCAAAAGAGCATACAGCACCTGGTATTCTCAGGCGGTCTCCCATCCAAGTACTAACCAGGCCCGACCCTGCTTAGCTTCCGAGATCAGAGGAGATAGGGCGTTGCCAGGCTGGTATGGCCGTACAAAATAAGTTGACAACCATAGGCTACTTATCCATATACAGATTTGGCAATTGACAATGCAAGGTGGTCTCTCTCTCTCTCTCTCGTGTCAAAATGAAAACAGCTTCCAGCCCCTTTCATGAAGGACTACTTGTGCATATTGCAACATTTCAGTTTCTAAGTGAATGAGAAAAAGAGCATACAGCACCTGGTATTCCCAGGCGGTCTCCCATCCAAGTACTAACCATGCCCGACCCTGCTTAGCTTCCGAGATCAGACGAGATCGGGCGTTGCCAGGCCGGTATGGCCGTACGAAATAAGTTGACAACCATAGGCTACTTATCCATATACAGATTTGGCAATTGACAATGCAAGGTGGTCTCTCTCTCTCTCTCTCTCTCTCGTGTAAAAATGAAAACAGCTTCCAGCCCCTTTCATGAAGGACTACTTGTGCATATTGCAACATTTCAGTTTCTAAGTGAATGAGCAAAAGAGCATACAGCACATGGTATTCCCAGGCGGTCTCCCATCCAAGTACTAACCAGACCCGACCCTGCTTAGCTTCCGAGATCAGACGAGATCGGGCGTTGCCAGGCTGGTATGGCCGTACGAAATAAGTTGACAACCATAGGCTACTTATCCATATACAGATTTGGCAATTGACGAAGCAAGGTGGTCTCTCTCTCTCTCGTGTCAAAATGAAAACAGCTTCCAGCCCCTTTCATGAAGGACTACTTGTGCATATTGCAACATTTCAGTTTCTAAGTGAATGAGCAAAAGAGCATACAGCACCTGGTATTCCCAGGCGGTCTCCCATCCAAGTACTAACCAGGCCCGACCCTGCTTAGCTTCCGAGATCAGGCGTTGCCAGGCTGGTATGGCCGTACGAAATAAGTTGACAACCATAGGCTACTTATCCATATACAGATTTGGCAATTGACAATGCAAGGTGGTCTCTCTCTCTCTCTCGTGTCAAAATGAAAACAGCTTCCAGCCCCTTTCATGACGGACTACTTGTGCATATTGCAACATTTCAGTTTCTAAGTGAATGAGCAAAAGAGCATACAGCACCTGGTATTCTCAGGCGGTCTCCCATCCATGTACTAACCAGGCCCGACCCTGCTTAGCTTCCGAGATCAGACGAGATAGGGCGTTGCCAGGCTGGTATGGTCGTACAAAATAAGTTGACAACCATAGGCTACTTATCCATATACAGATTTGGCAATTGACAATGCAAGGTGGTCTCTCTCTCTCTCGTGTCAAAATGAAAACAGCTTCCAGCCCCTTTCATGAAGGACTACTTGTGCATATTGCAACATTTCAGTTTCTAAGTGAATGAGCAAAAGAGCATACAGCACCTGGTATTCCCAGGCGGTCTCCCATCCAAGTACTAACCATGCCCGACCCTTCTTAGCTTCCGAGATCAGGCGTTGCCAGGCTGGTATGGCCGTACGAAATAAGTTGACAACCATAGGCTACTTATCCATATACAGATTTGGCAATTGACAATGCAAGGTGGTCTCTCTCTCTCTCTCTCGTGTCAAAATGAAAACAGCTTCCAGCCCCTTTCATGACGGACTACTTGTGCATATTGCAACATTTCAGTTTCTAAGTGAATGAGCAAAAGAGCATACAGCACCTGGTATTCTCAGGCGGTCTCCCATCCATGTACTAACCAGGCCCGACCCTGCTTAGCTTCCGAGATCAGACGAGATAGGGCGTTGCCAGGCTGGTATGGTCGTACAAAATAAGTTGACAACCATAGGCTACTTATCCATATACAGATTTGGCAATTGACAATGCAAGGTGGTCTCTCTCTCTCTCGTGTAAAAATGAAAACAGCTTCCAGCCCCTTTCATGAAGGACTACTTGTGCATATTGCAACATTTCAGTTTCTAAGTGAATGAGCAAAAGAGCATACAGCACCTGGTATTCCCAGGCGGTCTCCCATCCAAGTACTAACCAGGCCCGACCCTGCTTAGCTTCCGAGATCAGGCGTTGCCAGGCTGGTATGGCCGTACGAAATAAGTTGACAACCATAGGCTACTTATCCATATACAGATTTGGCAATTGACAATGCAAGGTGGTCTCTCTCTCTCTCTCTCGTGTCAAAATGAAAACAGCTTCCAGCCCCTTTCATGACGGACTACTTGTGCATATTGCAACATTTCAGTTTCTAAGTGAATGAGCAAAAGAGCATACAGCACCTGGTATTCTCAGGCGGTCTCCCATCCAAGTACTAACCAGGCCCGACCCTGCTTAGCTTCCGAGATCAGACGAGATAGGGCGTTGCCAGGCTGGTATGGCCGTACGGAATAAGTTGACAACCATAGGCTACTTATCCATATACAGATTTGGCAATTGACAATGCAAGGTGGTCTCTCTCTCTCTCTCTCGTGTAAAAATGAAAACAGCTTCGGGCCCCTTTCATGACGGACTACTTGTGCATATTGCAACATTTCAGTTTCTAAGTGAATGAGCAAAAGAGCATACAGCACCTGGTATTCCCAGGCGGTCTCCCATCCAAGTACTAACCAGGCCCGACCCTGCTTAGCTTCCGAGATCAGACGAGATCGGGCGTTGCCAGGCTGGTTTGGCCGTACGAAATAAGTTGACAACCATAGGCTACTTATCCATATACAGATTTGGCAATTGACGAAGCAAGGTGGTCTCTCTCTCTCTCGTGTCAAAATGAAAACAGCTTCCAGCCCCTTTCATGAAGGACTACTTGTGCATATTGCAACATTTCAGTTTCTAAGTGAATGAGCAAAAGAGCATACAGCACCTGGTATTCCCAGGCGGTCTCCCATCCAAGTACTAACCAGGCCCGACCCTGCTTAGCTTCCGAGATCAGGCGTTGCCAGGCTGGTATGGCCGTACGAAATAAGTTGACAACCATAGGCTACTTATCCATATACAGATTTGGCAATTGACAATGCAAGGTGGTCTCTCTCTCTCTCTCTCGTGTCA
>NC_140363.1:790000-792500 GCF_054491055.1 Hypomesus nipponensis | reverse complement strand
ATGCCACCAAATTTGAATATCAAAAAGAAATAAAAGATACAGAGGGACGTTATATTATTGTAAAAGGAACCATTGACCAAGCTAGGGTTACATTGGTGAACATTTATGCCCCACCTGAAAGTGATAAACATTTCTTTAAATCCCTTTTTGATTTGATTGCTGTAGAAATGGAAGGTGTATGTATATGTGGAGGTGATCTCAATGTGTTAATGAACTACGACCTAGACACAACTAGTCGTAAGAGAAATAAGAAACCTATCACAAAGGTAGTGAAAAATACATGGGAAGAAATGGGGTTCTTTGATGTATGGAGGGAATTACATCCTCTACAGAGAGACTTCAGTCATTATTCAGCAACACACTCTGTGTACTCAAGAATTGACTATTTTTTTATGCGGAAAGAAGACAGGGATAGAATACAGGAATGTCAAATTGGAGTGGCCGACTTGTCCGACCATAGCCCAATCTATTTAAAAATATACTTGAAGTCCAGACGAAAAGATACAATATGGAGATTGAACGTGGGGATATTAAATAACAAACTGGTGGTCGAACAAATCAAAGCTGAAATACGGAAGTACTTAGAGGAGAATGATAATGACGAGACAAACCCAGCAATACTATGGGATGCTCTAAAAGCTGTTATACGAGGAAAATTAATTTCAATTACAAGTAGACTTAAAAAAGAAAAAGAAACTCAGTACAAGTCTCTGTTAGCTGACCTGAAACAACTGGAACAAAAACATAAAGAAAAAACAGACAAAAAAATAGAACGACAAATGAAAGAGGTGAGAAACCAAATTAATAGAATACTACAGCAGGAAATAGAGATAAAGGCTAGATATTTAAAACAAAATTACTATGAATTAGGCCCTAAAGCTGCCAAATTGTTGGCGAGAAGATTACGAAAGCAGCAGGCAGGGACTACAGTAAATAAACTACGTGATCCTAATACCAACCAAATTAAATGTGAACCAAAAGAAATTGAAAATATGTTCAGGGATTATTATAAAGATCTTTATACCCAAACATCAACAACAAATCATAAAGACACTAAAACATTTCTGGACTCCCTGGATTTGCCTTCTATAGGTAGAATTCAAAATGAACGCATAACTGCAAATATATCTACAGATGAAATCCATAAAGCAATAAGAAAATTGAAAACAAACAAGGCTCCAGGTAGTGATGGATTTCCATCTGAGTGGTATAAAAAACTTGAAAATGAACTGTCACCACTATTACTTAGAACCTTTAATTGGACCATTACTAAAGAGATCACTCCCCCCTCATGGAAGGAAGCAATAATTATTGTCATTCCCAAACCGGTAAAAGATAAGGAATATTGCCAAAATTATAGACCAATATCAATTCTTAATATAGATTACAAACTTTATACCACTATAATTTCAAACAGGCTCCAAACAATAGTAACAGATTTGATAGATGAAGACCAGACTGGCTTTGTCTTAGGTCGACAAACTCAGGATAATATCAGGAGAATACTCCACATTATACATAAAATATAAAAAAATAAAATACCAACAGCATTGATCAGCCTAGATGCTGAAAAGGCATTCGATAGGGTCAACTGGGATTTTCTATATTTAACATTAGAAAAATTTGGATTTAATAAAAAAACTATTCAATGTATCAAATCACTATATAACAAACCAACCGCTAGAATCAAAGTAAACGGCTCACTAACGGACAGATTTACCTTGGAAAGAGGAACCAGGCAGGGTTGCTGTCTCAGCCCTACCTTGTTTGCTCTCTATATAGAACCATTAGCCCAAATGATCAGACTAGAGGATGTAATAACAGGAATAGATATTAATAACCAAACCCATACTATAAGCCTTTTCGCGGACGATGTTTTGATCATATTAAAAGACCCAGTAAACTCATTTATGAAACTTATGGAAATTTTAGAAAAGTTTGGAGTATACTCGGGTTACAAATTAAACATATCTAAAACTCAAATCCTCATGTTTAACTGCTCTCCAAATAAAGAACTTAAAGAATTGAAATTAAATTGGAAAGCCAAATCAATTCAATATTTAGGCATAAGTATAACCAAAAACTTGTCAAAACTTTTCCGAAACAACTATGATCATATTGATGGCAACATACGGAAAGATATTGAAAGGTGGTCAACTTATCCAATGAGCCTCACTGACAGGATAAATGCAGTGAAAATGAATATTTTGCCACGTTTACTATACTTGTTTCTATCCTTGCCTGTTTTTATACCACAGATCCAGTTTCAGAGTTGGGATAGACTAATATCTAGATTTATCTGGGGGGGAAAGAAACCGAGAATTCGATATACCACTCTCCAGTTGCCAAAAGACAAGGGGGGACTGGCACTTCCTAACTTCAGGGAATACTTTAATGCAGCACAATTGCGTCCACTTATATACTGGTGCAATGTTGATTATATAGCTCGTTGGAAAGACATTGAAATACCTACATCTGGGCCCCTGATACAACCACTCAT
>NC_140363.1:772500-785000 GCF_054491055.1 Hypomesus nipponensis | reverse complement strand
GCCAGTCCGCTGTCTGTTGAATAATGTCAGAAAAATTGCCAGAAAGACAGCGCTTGGATCGGAAGGATCAAGGCTGTGGTTTCGTGAGTGTCCAGGGAGACAGGAAAAATGGCAAAGGTATTTGTCATAGTTTACAGACAGAATCAACAGCGATGGCGGCGGGTACAGGCTAGTAAAGGAATTGCAGCTTGACATATGAGATCAGAGATGAGTAACCGCATAACGCATGCGTAGAGAAATTGAGAGATTGAAAAAGACGCAAATTTAGAGAAATTGGCGAATTTGATATTAATTTGGTGATTTTTTAAAACATGTTACGTGATGAGTATTTTGAAATATTTGCTAACAAGGTTTTTGGTTGTTTGAGTACATTTTACATGAGTTTCAGAAATTCCGAGGAAAGGTGGGGGCTAAAAGTGTCCCGTTACGTTGAAGTTTTACAAAGGTGATCCCAGAGGGTAATTCTGCATAAATATGTGAGTATTAATGCTGAAGGATGTGTCCGTTTGGATGAATTCGAAGTTTGGTGGTTAACGAATGCGTGATCAACATTTGTTGTAATTCCTAGCCAAACAGGGAGGTTTTTGGAGCCTTTCCGACCAGAACTTGTATTTATAAGCGGCATATCTGTGTGAAGGTATTCAATAAGAATGCAGAAATTACACCCCTGGTTTAAAAATTGGTTCTAATACCTACAATCAGAAGAGTTATAGAGCAAAAATAAGTGAATAGAAGGTAAACGCCAACTATCTGTGTTGTTTAAAGAAAAATACGTTTTTGCTTTGTTCCAGAGCGCGCTGTTTGTTTGATTCGAGTTTGAAGCGGGCGCTGATGGAAACAGTGATAGATTTGAGTTATTAAAAAATTAAGAGTAATTGAGAAAGTAACAAGAGTGTTGCATTAAATCATAATACAAACTATAAAATATTAAAATTAAATATTTTCATTTAGGGTTTTTGGTCCGCAAAATTGAGATTTGAAGAATTGTCCGTGCATTACGCATGCCGAGGGCACAATGGCTGGTAAATATAGGAATATTCAAAGGCGTATTCTGTATTACATGCTTTGATAAGACTTTTGAGAAGTTATAGAGTAAGGTTTTGTTTTACGGGCTTATTTTACTCTTGTTAAATTGTGAATTTAAAGGTTTAAAACAGAAAAAGGGAGAATTTATATTTTCTTTTGTCTTAAGGGCATTGTTTGGTTGACGTGATTACGGAGCGAAATACTGGCATGAGTGACTTAGGTCTAGGATCAGTTAACTGTCCGAACATTGATTTGATAAAACAACATTATGATAACGATAGTTTAAAGCAAATTAAAATGTGGCTCAAAGAATTAACAGAAGGCTAATTTTGAAATCAAACGGCGAGATTCAGTCAATAATGGCAACCTTGTGTGTTATGGGAACTTATGGGAAGTTTGTGTTTACACAGGAAGGTTGTTTTTTTATTTGGCGAAGGAATGTGTTTTGTTTAAGGATTTCAGTTCATTTGGAATTGTAACTTTATTATCTACATCTGATAACCACGTGCACATCAAATATCCATTGACATGAAAACAATTGATGGCACTTTTCTAGTTGGGTTATTTTGAAGCTGTGTGTTTTCACAAATGTTTTATTTTGGTTTGAAGAAATGTATGTAAAACATTATGAGGAAATGATTAGAAAGTTACATAAGATTGGTTTAAGAGGATCATGAAAGGTTATAAAATGAAACAAGAGAACGTTTTGTGGTTGTGAAGAGATGATTGGTTTAAAGACTTTGATGTTCTAAAAAGGGAACTATTACTTTAGGTATATGGGAAAACATTTAAAATCAAAAAAGTAAAATGTAGGATTTTTAAGAGTTTTGATAAAGGTATTGGATGCAATTTGGTTACAAATGAGAAAGAGAGAATAACTAAAATATACTTTTATTTGGAGATTGATTGTAATTTGATTTTAAGTTTTACTGGATGTTTTATGAAGAGCCTGACACAATGTTTGGGATAAACAGTTGGTCTGTGATGAGATTGTATTAATGAATGGTATTAGTGCATAAGGAGGGTTATTATAACCTTTGTTCTGAAAGAATTTGGGAAGACTCATTAAGTCTGATAAATTGTGGTTATGATGGTTCGTGCTAATTAGCTTGTTTTGGACTGCAGCCAAAGCAGGTTATGAAGTTCTACCTATCTGACCTTTATAGAAAATATAGTTGGGAAAAAATGTTTGGTTAATAGCTACATTAAGAACAATATGTGGTTTATATTTTCATTTGAGAAACATACAGAATAAATTCTGGTTTGGGATGACAATGGTTTTTATCATATCTTTGACAAAAAGAGGTGTGATTTGGTTAAACAGAGAATCTAAAATTATATAGGTCTTAAACTTAACAGGTTTTAAACAAAGAAAGGTTTTTGTAGTGAAAGAAATTAGACTAACAGTTGATTTTGTTTAAAAGGGAACAAAGAAACAGATTTCTAGACATAAGTAATAGGAGTTGAATATCAAATGATGAGGTATTGTCTTGTTATATATGTTTGCTCAACAATGGATAAATAGGGCAATGATCACTTGGAAAGATAAGAATTCTGAAGAACTTGTGTTGGTTCTACTAGAAGTAGTCCAAATTCCTGAAGAGGTGGATCAAAACGTTACAAAATGCTAACTAGAAAAGAGATATCTTCTGCTAAATTCTGTTCCAGGTGAAGCAGTAAACCAAAGCGTGGATGAGTTAAACCAGGAGATTGGGTATTGATTAAAGTTATTAAAAGAAAGAACTGGTCCAGCCCAGGTGGGAGGGACTGTATCAGGTACTACTCACCACACCCACTGCAGTCAAAATAGCAGAGAGGACGTCTTAGATGCATTTGTCACATTGTAAGAAAGTAAGGGACATTGATACAGGGACTGATTAGTTACGCACCACAGTCTTGAGGCACAAGTCTGACTACAAAGGGGAGTCATTCTCTTAAAGAAAGGCGCGTCTCAACCTCAGTGAAGAAACCAACAGCCAACAGAGACATAGGGTGTAGACTAAATAGGCTAAAAAGATAGGAGACAGTAAGCAGGGACAGGTAGAAAAGATGGATGACCTATTTCCTCATCCGTAGTATTGTGACATCCGTGGTACCATATTTAGCTTACTGTTGCTAATATTCATAATAGTCTTCCCTATACTATGGTTTGAAAAAGTGATTGCTCCTGTATGATGCTCCTAGTGGAAACAATAGGACAGATAAAGACAACGCTGAGACGAGCAGAACACACTAGTATTAAGAACTGGATTTACTGACAGAAAATTAGTGGTTGGAATGGATAATGTTTAAACTCGCAAAAAGGGAAGTCCGATTGTCTTGCATGCGCCAAGCTAGACCTCAACTAGGCACAGTGCTATTCCGGCTGATTCAACAGATTACACAGGGTATAATGTGTGCTTCAACATTATGACAATAGTTTTATGTTTTCTGGACAATGAAATAGCATCTCATTACTGTTCGCTATGGTTAAAAGATGCAATGTTTTAACCTCAGTGACTATCTACAAGGAAAGATATTGATTATGAAGAATTTGTTTGCTCAACTAGATGTTCATACTGATAACACTGATTTTATTTTTCTGGGAATGCTAAAACATGTGTGGTAGCGAAAGAGGCAGCCATACAAGTCTGTCTGTCTTGACATTAGAAAAGGTATAATGGGGATGAGACTGTCTTGAGAGATATGCAAGAATTGTCACCAAAATGAGGGGTTGTGTAAATCCACAGGAGGAACTTATGTTACTGAAGAATCTATTTCGTTATGCTATAATATTGAGCCATGAGATTCATCATGTCTCAACAGGAGGGAGTGATAACGAAAGAGTGTTCACAGCATATGGATTTGCAAACTATTCAAGAAAACTTTAAGAAAAAACTTTTTTAGCATACCCGATTTGAGTGAGAGCAAGATATGCATGAACTTTATTGAGCTAAAGAAATGTTGTAAAGATTCAGGAATGGGCCGATGACGAGTCAGTTGCTTTCAACTGACCTCTGTGAGAATGTAATTTTAATTACTATGTAGTCTACTTCTTCTGAAATTCGCAGACAGGAGAAAGATGCTGTCTCAATCCAGTGAGAGGTCCCTGACCTAAGGAGACTGGATTGTGGTGACGGATTTGACACGTTAAGTCCTGGAAAATGACCCAAGGTGAACGAGGTCATTCCTGTCTAGTTTCAGAGGTGATAAACAAGGAGATATCATGGTACACGTGAGTCAAGCGTGCATTTTGTTTGACGTCAAAATAAGGAAAACTCCGCGCTGTGCCTGTAGTACAGTGCGTTGAGGTTGCCGTTGTAACTAGACTACATCTTCTACGAGAAGATTACACAATCACCATGCACACAATCATGGCATCCGTTTCAACAAATGGGACTTTGAGAAACAAGGAGAAGTAAAGATTTAACTGTTTCATTGATAACAATGCAAATGTTAAATAGATTTAGAAGTGAAGTTTTAATCTTGAGATAAGTAGGGAAACTTTTCTGTGGAATAAAATTTAGGTACAAACACTCCTATCATGATACGTTCTACCAGTTACGTAAATATGTTCCAGTTGATTTGTTATGTTCCAGGGCAGAAGTTTGAATGTTTTGAGAACAGTTATGGACTGTCGGAAGAGGTGATAACAATGCTGTTTCATTTATGTGACTTGATGAAGTATTACTTGGGAATTGCATTAAAGCTTCATGTTTAGTTTTTGAGAAACTTGGTTATACTACAGAAAATTGATATTAATTTGAGAAGAAACAGAAATTGATAACATATAATGAGATTTCAGGATTTGTGCCCAAGTGATGTCTTATCATGCAAAGGTTGTAAAAGAGTTAGCAGCAGGCTGGAAAGAAATGTCTGTTGATCGTAAGTCCTGACTGCTCTGTAGGAGATCACCTTCGGGGGAGGGGGAGAAGCTTTTGCCACCTATAAAATGGGGATAAGGTTGACTGGGGGAGTACATTTGGAGACAAAATCTGGGGTGACTTAAGGGTTAAACAGGTTTTTGTTTGGGTAACTGAGGTTTATGACTCCCTGACCTGGAGAGAAATGCTTATCACCTAACCTGGAGAGGAAGAGCACAATCAGGGCCTGTCTTAGAAAAACCTGACTGACAGTGTACTGAATGTTTGATGGTTTTAGAGATGACCATATTGACAACAAGTAGGCATACTCTTATATCCTGAAAATTTCTGTATTGATTTCTTTGTTGCAATCTTTGTTTCAATTTGATTTTGTGTGGTTAAGGAGATCTGAGATGAGGTCCAACTCATCAGACGTCAAATTACAATTCAGCTGCGTGATGACGGGTTTTACCCAATACCATGGGCTTCCCTCATGTCCAAGCATTCACACTACTAGACTATAATGCTGTGTAGTCTTATTGAATTTTATACATTTTTGATTTTTATGAATTATTTTATTTTATGTATTTTTATTTTATTGACTGTGTGTAGGCGTGGTTTTGGAATAAGACATTTTATTCAGGATAAACAGGAGGGATATGTTGGGAAAATTGAAGATGTAGCACATTTATCCTGTATAAGAATGATTCTGTGTTCAGCATTCCTTTGTGTGTAGAGAGAGGCCTACCCCCAAATCTGAACTTTGGGGAACACGAGGCATATGTAAACAAGGTGACCTGGGCTGACCACTCTCTCTTACTGGAGAGGCCATAAAAGATGTCTGGCCTTATCTGTGTTGGGTGAATCATGTGGTCAAGCTTACAGGGGTCAAAAGGCACACACACTCAAACACGCACGCACACACTCCTGCGCCAGGTCTATGCAAGGAGCCAATGAAGAAGAGCAATGGAACATTTGCATGCCTTTGTCTTAACCAATGACTGTAAAGAGCGGTTCTGCTTAAATAGCTAGCTAGCACAACATGCTAGCGGACAAACTTTGTATTGCGATCAGACTTTGTCTCCTTGCTGGCAAGCATTAAACTATTGTACTTTCTTTGAATCCGACGACTCTGTGCATTACTTGAGAAATTATCCTAACAAAGTGAATGAGCAAAAGAGCATACAGCACCTGGTATTCCCAGGCGGTCTCCCATCCAAGTACTAACCAGGCCCGACCCTGCTTAGCTTCTGAGATCAGACGAGATCGGGCGTTGCCAGGCTGGTTTGGCCGTACGAAATAAGTTGACAACCATAGGCTACTTATCCATATACAGATTTGGCAATTGACAATGCAAGGTGGTCTCTCTCTCTCTCTCTCTCTCGTGTCTAAATGAAAACAGCTTCCAGCCCCTTTAATGAAGGACTACTTGTGCATATTGCAACATTTCAGTTTCTAAGTGAATGAGCAAAAGAGCATACAGCACCTGGTATTCCCAGGCGGTCTCCCATCCAAGTACTAACCAGGCCCGACCCTGCTTAGCTTCTGAGATCAGACGAGATCGGGCGTTGCCAGGCTGGTTTGGCCGTACGAAACAAGTTGACAACCATAGGCTACTTATCCATATACAGATTTGGCAATTGACAATGCAAGGTGGTCTCTCTCTCTCTCTCTCTCTCTCTCTCTCGTGTCAAAATGAAAACAGCTTCCAGCCCCTTTCATGAAGGACTACTTGTGCATATTGCAACATTTCAGTTTCTAAGTGAATGAATCAAAAGAGCATACAGCACCTGGTATTCCCAGGCGGTCTCCCATCCAAGTACTAACCAGGCCCGACCCTGCTTAGCTTCCGAGATCAGACGAGATTGGGCGTTGCCAGGCTGGTATGGCCGTACGAAATAAGTTGACAACCATAGGCTACTTATCCATATACAGATTTGGCAATTGACAATGCAAGGTGGTCTCTCTCTCTCTCTCTCGTGTCAAAATGAAAACAGCTTCCAGCCCCTTTCATGAAGGACTACTTGTGCATATTGCAACATTTCAGTTTCTAATTGAATGAGCAAAAGAGCATACAGCACCTGGTATTCCCAGGCGGTCTCCCATCCAAGTACTAACCAGGCCCGACCCTGCTTAGTTTCCGAGATCAGAAGAGATCGGGCGTTGCCAGGCTGGTATGGCCGTACGAAATAAGTTGACAACCATAGGCTACTTATCCATATACAGATTTGGCAATTGACAATGCAAGGTGGTCTCTCTCTCTCTCTCGTGTCAAAATGAAAACAGCTTCCAGCCCCTTTCATGAAGGACTACTTGTGCATATTGCAACATTTCAGTTTCTAAGTGAATGAGCAAAAGAGCATACAGCACCTGGTATTCCCAGGCGGTCTCCCATCCAAGTACTAACCAGGCCCGACCCTGCTTAGCTTCCGAGATCAGACGAGATCGGGCGTTGCCAGGCTGGTATGGCCGTACGAAATAAGTTGACAACCATAGGCTACTTATCCATATACAGATTTGGCAATTGACAATGCAAGGTGGTCTCTCTCTCTCTCTCTCTCGTGTCAAAATGAAAACAGGTTTCAGCCCCTTTCATGAAGGACTACTTGTGCATATTGCAACATTTCAGTTTCAAAGTGAATGAGCAAAAGAGCATACAGCACCTGGTATTCCCAGGCGGTCTCCCATCCAAGTACTAACCAGGCCCGACCCTGCTTAGCTTCCGAGATCAGACGTTGCCAGGCTGGTATGGCCGTACGAAATAAGTTGACAACCATAGGCTACTTATCCATATACAGATTTGGCAATTGACAATGCAAGGTGGTCTCTCTCTCTCTCTCTCTCTCGTGTCAAAATGAAAACAGCTTCCAGCCCCTTTCATGAAGGACTACTTGTGCATATTGCAACATTTCAGTTTCTAAGTGAATGAGCAAAAGAGCATACAGCACCTGGTATTCCCAGGCGGTCTCCCATCAACGTACTAACCAGGCCCGACCCTGCTTAGCTTCCGAGATCAGACGAGATCGGGCATTGCCAGGCTGGTATGGCCGTACGAAATAAGTTGACAACCATAGGCTACTTATCCATATACAGATTTGGCAATTGACAATGCAAGGTGGTCTCTCTCTCTCTTGTGTCAAAATGAAAACAGCTTCCAGCCCCTTTCATGACGGACTACTTGTGCATATTGCAACATTTCAGTTTCTAAGTGAATGAGCA
Organism: Hypomesus nipponensis; assembly: GCF_054491055.1. Classification (NCBI taxonomy): domain Eukaryota; kingdom Metazoa; phylum Chordata; class Actinopteri; order Osmeriformes; family Osmeridae; genus Hypomesus; species Hypomesus nipponensis. Next base: position 776,913 of record NC_140363.1, on the reverse strand, counting down.
AAAGAGCATACAGCACATGGTATTCCCAGGCGGTCTCCCATCCAACTACTAACCAGGCCCGACCCTGCTTAGCTTCCGAGATCAGACAAGATCGGGCGTTGCCAGGCTGGTATGGCCGTACGAAATAAGTTGACAACCATAGGCTACTTATCCATATACAGATTTGGCAATTGACAATGCAAGGTGGTCTCTCTCTCTCTCGTGTCAAAATGAAAACAGCTTCCAGCCCCTTTCATGAAGGACTACTTGTGCATATTGCAACATTTCAGTTTCTAAGTGAATGAGCAAAAGAGCATACAGCACCTGGTATTCCCAGGCGGTCTCCCATCCAAGTACTAACCAGGCCCGACCCTGCTTAGTTTCCGAGATCAGAAGAGATCGGGCGTTGCCAGGCTGGTATGGCCGTACGAAATAAGTTGACAACCATAGGCTACTTATCCATATACAGATTTGGCAATTGACAATGCAAGGTGGTCTCTCTCTCTCTCTCGTGTCAAAATGAAAACAGCTTCCAGCCCCTTTCATGAAGGACTACTTGTGCATATTGCAACATTTCAGTTTCTAAGTGAATGAGCAAAAGAGCATACAGCACCTGGTATTCCCAGGCGGTCTCCCATCCAAGTACTAACCAGGCCCGACCCTGCTTAGCTTCCGAGATCAGACGAGATCGGGCGTTGCCAGGCTGGTATGGCCGTACGAAATAAGTTGACAACCATAGGCTACTTATCCATATACAGATTTGGCAATTGACAATGCAAGGTGGTCTCTCTCTCTCTCTCTCTCTCTCGTGTCAAAATGAAAACAGCTTCCAGCCCCTTTCTTGAAGGACTACTTGTGCATATTGCAACATTTCAGTTTCTAAGTGAATGAATCAAAAGAGCATACAGCACCTGGTATTCCCAGGCGGTCTCCCATCCAAGTACTAACCAGGCCCGACCCTGCTTAGCTTCCGAGATCAGACGAGATTGGGCGTTGCCAGGCTGGTATGGCCGTACGAAATAAGTTGACAACCATAGGCTACTTATCCATATACAGATTTGGCAATTGACAATGCAAGGTGGTCTCTCTCTCTCTCTCTCTCTCTCTCTCTCTCGTGTCAAAATGAAAACAGCTTCCAGCCCCTTTCATGAAGGACTACTTGTGCATATTGCAACATTTCAGTTTCTAAGTGAATGAGCAAAAGAGCATACAGCACCTGGTATTCCCAGGCGGTCTCCCATCCAAGTACTAACCAAGCCCGACCCTGCTTAGCTTCCGAGATCAGACGAGATCGGGCGTTGCCAGGCTGGTTTGGCCGTACGAAATAAGTTGACAACCATAGGCTACTTATCCATATACAGATTTGGCAATTGACAATGCAAGGTGGTCTCTCTCTCTCTCTCTCTCGTGTCAAAATGAAAACAGCTTCCAGCCCCTTTCATGAAGGACTACTTGTGCATATTGCAACATTTCAGTTTCTAAGTGAATGAGCAAAAGAGCATACAGCACCTGGTATTCCCAGGCGGTCTCCCATCCAAGTACTAACCAGGCCCGACCCTGCTTAGCTTCCGAGATCAGACGAGATCGGGCGTTGCCAGGCTGGTATGGCCGTACGAAATAAGTTGACAACCATAGGCTACTTATCCATATACAGATTTGGCAATTGACAATGCAAGGTGGTCTCTCTCTCTCTCTCTCTCTCTCTCTCGTGTCAAAATGAAAACAGCTTCCAGCCCCTTTCTTGAAGGACTACTTGTGCATATTGCAACATTTCAGTTTCTAAGTGAATGAATCAAAAGAGCATACAGCACCTGGTATTCCCAGGCGGTCTCCCATCCAAGTACTAACCAGGCCCGACCCTGCTTAGCTTCCGAGATCAGACGAGATTGGGCGTTGCCAGGCTGGTATGGCCGTACGAAATAAGTTGACAACCATAGGCTACTTATCCATATACAGATTTGGCAATTGACAATGCAAGGTGGTCTCTCTCTCTCTCTCTCTCTCTCTCTCTCTCGTGTCAAAATGAAAACAGCTTCCAGCCCCTTTCATGAAGGACTACTTGTGCATATTGCAACATTTCAGTTTCTAAGTGAATGAGCAAAAGAGCATACAGCACCTGGTATTCCCAGGCGGTCTCCCATCCAAGTACTAACCAAGCCCGACCCTGCTTAGCTTCCGAGATCAGACGAGATCGGGCGTTGCCAGGCTGGTTTGGCCGTACGAAATAAGTTGACAACCATAGGCTACTTATCCATATACAGATTTGGCAATTGACAATGCAAGGTGGTCTCTCTCTCTCTCTCTCTCGTGTCAAAATGAAAACAGCTTCCAGCCCCTTTCATGAAGGACTACTTGTGCATATTGCAACATTTCAGTTTCTAAGTGAATGAGCAAAAGAGCATACAGCACCTGGTATTCCCAGGCGGTCTCCCATCCAAGTACTAACCAGGCCCGACCCTGCTTAGTTTCCGAGATCAGAAGAGATCGGGCGTTGCCAGGCTGGTATGGCCGTACGAAATAAGTTGACAACCATAGGCTACTTATCCATATACAGATTTGGCAATTGACAATGCAAGGTGGTCTCTCTCTCTCTCTCTCTCTCGTGTCAAAATGAAAACAGCTTTCAGCCCCTTTCATGAAGGACTACTTGTGCATATTGCAACATTTCAGTTTCTAAGTGAATGAGCAAAAGAGCATACAGCACCTGGTATTCCCAGGCGGTCTCCCATCCAAGTACTAACCAGGCCCGACCCTGCTTAGCTTCCGAGATCAGACGAGATCGGGCGTTGCCAGGCTGGTATGGCCGTACGAAATAAGTTGACAACCATAGGCTACTTATCCATATACAGATTTGGCAATTGACAATGCAAGGTGGTCTCTCTCTCTCTCTCGTGTCAAAATGAAAACAGCTTCCAGCCCCTTTCATGAAGGACTACTTGTGCATATTGCAACATTTCAGTTTCTAAGTGAATGAGCAAAAGAGCATACAGCACCTGGTATTCCCAGGCGGTCTCCCATCCAAGTACTAACCAGGCCCGACCCTGCTTAGCTTCCGAGATCAGACGAGATCGGGCGTTGCCAGGCTGGTATGGCCGTACGAAATAAGTTGACAACCATAGGCTACTTATCCATATACAGATTTGGCAATTGACAATGCAAGGTGGTCTCTCTCTCTCTCTCTCTCTCTCTCGTGTCAAAATGAAAACAGCTTCCAGCCCCTTTCTTGAAGGACTACTTGTGCATATTGCAACATTTCAGTTTCTAAGTGAATGAATCAAAAGAGCATACAGCACCTGGTATTCCCAGGCGGTCTCCCATCCAAGTACTAACCAGGCCCGACCCTGCTTAGCTTCCGAGATCAGACGAGATTGGGCGTTGCCAGGCTGGTATGGCCGTACGAAATAAGTTGACAACCATAGGCTACTTATCCATATACAGATTTGGCAATTGACAATGCAAGGTGGTCTCTCTCTCTCTCTCTCTCTCTCTCTCTCTCGTGTCAAAATGAAAACAGCTTCCAGCCCCTTTCATGAAGGACTACTTGTGCATATTGCAACATTTCAGTTTCTAAGTGAATGAGCAAAAGAGCATACAGCACCTGGTATTCCCAGGCGGTCTCCCATCCAAGTACTAACCAAGCCCGACCCTGCTTAGCTTCCGAGATCAGACGAGATCGGGCGTTGCCAGGCTGGTTTGGCCGTACGAAATAAGTTGACAACCATAGGCTACTTATCCATATACAGATTTGGCAATTGACAATGCAAGGTGGTCTCTCTCTCTCTCTCTCGTGTCAAAATGAAAACAGCTTCCAGCCCCTTTCATGAAGGACTACTTGTGCATATTGCAACATTTCAGTTTCTAAGTGAATGAGCAAAAGAGCATACAGCACCTGGTATTCCCAGGCGGTCTCCCATCCAAGTACTAACCAGGCCCGACCCTGCTTAGTTTCCGAGATCAGAAGAGATCGGGCGTTGCCAGGCTGGTATGGCCGTACGAAATAAGTTGACAACCATAGGCTACTTATCCATATACAGATTTGGCAATTGACAATGCAAGGTGGTCTCTCTCTCTCTCTCTCTCTCTCTCGTGTCAAAATGAAAACAGCTTTCAGCCCCTTTCATGAAGGACTACTTGTGCATATTGCAACATTTCAGTTTCTAAGTGAATGAGCAAAAGAGCATACAGCACCTGGTATTCCCAGGCAATCTCCCATCCAAGTACTAACCAGGCCCGACCCTGCTTAGCTTCCGAGATCAGACGAGATCGGGCGTTGCCAGGCTGGTTTGGCCATACGAAATAAGTTGACAACCATAGGCTACTTATCCATATACAGATTTGGCAATTGACAATGCAAGGTGGTCTCTCTCTCTCTCTCTCGTGTCAAAATGAAAACAGCTTCCAGCCCCTTTCATGACGGACTACTTGTGCATATTG
>NC_140363.1:662500-665000 GCF_054491055.1 Hypomesus nipponensis | reverse complement strand
TTCCAGCCCCTTTCATGAAGAACTACTTGTGCATATTGCAACATTTCAGTTTCTAAGTGAATGAGCAAAAGAGCATACAGCACCTGGTATTCCCAGGCGGTCTCCCATCCAAGTACTAACCAGGCCCGACCCTACTTAGCTTCCGAGATCAGACGAGATTGGGCGTTGCCAGGCTGGTATGGCCGTACGAAATAAGTTGACAACCATAGGCTACTTATCCATATACAGATTTGGCAATTGACAATGCAAGGTGGTCTCTCTCTCTCTCTCTCTCTCTCTCGTGTCAAAATGAAAACAGCTTCCAGCCCCTTTCATGAAGGACTACTTGTGCATATTGCAACATTTCAGTTTCTAAGTGAATGAGCAAAAGAGCATACAGCACATGGTATTCCCAGGCGGTCTCCCATCCAAGTACTAACCAGGCCCGACCCTGCTTAGCTTCCGAGATCAGACGAGATCGGGCGTTGCTAGGCTGGTATGGCCGTACGAAATAAGTTGACAACCATAGGCTACTTATCCATATACAGATTTGGCAATTGACAATGCAAGGTGGTCTCTCTCTCTCTCTCTCTCGTGTCTAAATGAAAACAGCTTCCAGCCCCTTTCATGAAGGACTACTTGTGCATATTGCAACATTTCAGTTTCTAAGTAAATGAGCAAAAGAGCATACAGCACCTGGTATTCCCAGGCGGTCTCCCATCCAAGTACTAACCAGGCCCGACCCTGCTTAGCTTCCGAGATCGGGCGTTGCCAGGCTGGTATGGCCGTACGAAATAAGTTGACAACCATAGGCTACTTATCCATATACAGATTTGGCAATTGACAATGCAAGGTGGTCTCTCTCTCTCGCTCTCGTGTCAAAATGAAAACAGCTTCCAGCCCCTTTCATGAAGGACTACTTGTGCATATTGCAACATTTCAGTTTCTAAGTGAATGAGCAAAAGAGCACACAGCACATGGTATTCCCAGGCGGTCTCCCATCCAAGTACTAACCAGGCCCGACCCTGCTTAGCTTCCGAGATCAGACGAGATCGGGCGTTGCCAGGCTGGTTTGGCCGTACGAAATAAGTTGACAACCATAGGCTACTTATCCATATACAGATTTGGCAATTGACAATGCAAGGTGGTCTCTCTCTCTCGTGTCAAAATGAAAACAGCTTCCAGCCCCTTTCATGAAGGACTACTTGTGCATATTGCAACATTTCAGTTTCTAAGTGAATGAGCAAAAGAGCATACAGCACATGGTATTCCCAGGCGGTCTCCCATCCAAGTACTAACCAGGCCCGACCCTGCTTAGCTTCCGAGATCAGACGAGATCGGGCGTTGCCAGGCTGGTTTGGCCGTACGAAATAAGTTGACAACCATAGGCTACTTATCCATATACAGATTTGGCAATTGACAATGCAAGGTGGTCTCTCTCTCTCTCTCTCTCGTGTCAAAATGAAAACAGCTTCCAGCCCCTTTCATGAAGGACTACTTGTGCATATTGCAACATTTCAGTTTCTAAGTGAATGAGCAAAAGAGCATACAGCACATGGTATTCCCAGGCGGTCTCCCATCCAAGTACTAACCAGGCCCGACCCTGCTTAGCTTCCGAGATCAGACGAGATTGGGCGTTGCCAGGCTGGTTTGGCCGTACGAAATAAGTTGACAACCATAGGCTACTTATCCATATACAGATTTGGCAATTGACAATGCAAGGTGGTCTCTCTCTCTCTCTCTCTCTCTCTCGTGTCAAAATGAAAACAGCTTCCAGCCCCTTTCATGAAGGACTACTTGTGCATATTGCAACATTTCAGTTTCTAAGTGAATGAGCAAAAGAGCATACAGCACCTGGTATTCCCAGGCGGTCTCCCATCCAAGTACTAACCAGGCCCGACCCTGCTTAGCTTCCGAGATCAGACGAGATCGGGCGTTGCCAGGCTGGTATGGCCGTACGAAATAAGTTGACAACCATAGGCTACTTATCCATATACAGATTTGGCAATTGACAATGCAAGGTGGTCTCTCTCTCTCTCTCTCGTGTCAAAATGAAAACAGCTTCCAGCCCCTTTCATGAAGAACTACTTGTGCATATTGCAACATTTCAGTTTCTAAGTGAATGAGCAAAAGAGCATACAGCACCTGGTATTCCCAGGCGGTCTCCCATCCAAGTACTAACCAGGCCCGACCCTACTTAGCTTCCGAGATCAGACGAGATTGGGCGTTGCCAGGCTGGTATGGCCGTACGAAATAAGTTGACAACCATAGGCTACTTATCCATATACAGATTTGGCAATTGACAATGCAAGGTGGTCTCTCTCTCTCTCTCTCTCTCTCTCTCGTGTCAAAATGAAAACAGCTTCCAGCCCCTTTCATGAAGGACTACTTGTGCATATTGCAACATTTCAGTTTCTAAGTGAATGAGCAAAAGAGCATACAGCACATGGTATTCCCAGGCGGTCTCCCATCCAAGTACTAACCAGGCCCGACCCTGCTTAGCTTCCGAGATCAGACGAGA
>NC_140363.1:585000-597500 GCF_054491055.1 Hypomesus nipponensis | reverse complement strand
ATACAGCACCTGGTATTCCCAGGCGGTCTCCCATCCAAGTACTAACCAGGCCCGACCCTGCTTAGCTTCCGAGATCAGACGAGATCGGGCGTTGCCAGGCTGGTATGGCCGTACGAAATAAGTTGACAACCATAGGCTACTTATCCATATACAGATTTGGCAATTGACAATGCAAGGTGGTCTCTCTCTCTCTCTCGTGTCTAAATGAAAACAGCTTCCAGCCCCTTTCATGAAGGACTACTTGTGCATATTGCAACATTTCAGTTTCTAAGTGAATGAGCAAAAGAGCATACAGCACCTGGTATTCCCAGGCTGTCTCCCATCCAAGTACTAACCAGGCCCGACCCTGCTTAGCTTCCGAGATCAGACGAGATCGGGCGTTGCCAGGCTGGTTTGGCCGTACGAAATAAGTTGACAACCATAGGCTACTTATCCATATACAGATTTGGCAATTGACAATGCAAGGTGGTCTCTCTCTCTCTCTCTCTCTCTCTCTCTCTCTCTCTCTCTCTCTCTCTCTCTCTCTCTCTCTCTCTCTCTCTCTCTCTCTCTCTCTCTCTCTCTCTCTCTCTCTCTCTCTCTCTCTCGTGTCAAAATGAAAACAGCTTCCAGCCCCTTTCATGAAGGACTACTTGTGCATATTGCAACATTTCAGTTTCTAAGTGAATGAATCAAAAGAGCATACAGCACCTGGTATTCCCAGGCGGTCTCCCATCCAAGTACTAACCAGGCCCGACCCTGCTTAGCTTCCGAGATCAGACGAGATTGGGCGTTGCCAGGCTGGTATGGCCGTACGAAATAAGTTGACAACCATAGGCTACTTATCCATATACAGATTTGGCAATTGACAATGCAAGGTGGTCTCTCTCTCTCTCTCTCGTGTCAAAATGAAAACAGCTTCCAGCCCCTTTCATGAAGGACTACTTGTGCATATTGCAACATTTCAGTTTCTAAGTGAATGAATCAAAAGAGCATACAGCACCTGGTATTCCCAGGCGGTCTCCCATCCAAGTACTAACCAGGCCCGACCCTGCTTAGCTTCCGAGATCAGACGAGATTGGGCGTTGCCAGGCTGGTATGGCCGTACGAAATAAGTTGACAACCATAGGCTACTTATCCATATACAGATTTGGCAATTGACAATGCAAGGTGGTCTCTCTCTCTCTCTCTCTCTCTCGTGTCAAAATGAAAACAGCTTCCAGCCCCTTTCATGAAGGACTACTTGTGCATATTGCAACATTTCAGTTTCTAAGTGAATGAATCAAAAGAGCATACAGCACCTGGTATTCCCAGGCGGTCTCCCATCCAAGTACTAACCAGGCCCGACCCTGCTTAGCTTCCGAGATCAGACGAGATTGGGCGTTGCCAGGCTGGTATGGCCGTACGAAATAAGTTGACAACCATAGGCTACTTATCCATATACAGATTTGGCAATTGACAATGCAAGGTGGTCTCTCTCTCTCTCTCTCGTGTCAAAATGAAAACAGCTTCCAGCCCCTTTCATGAAGGACTACTTGTGCATATTGCAACATTTCAGTTTCTAAGTGAATGAATCAAAAGAGCATACAGCACCTGGTATTCCCAGGCGGTCTCCCATCCAAGTACTAACCAGGCCCGACCCTGCTTAGCTTCCGAGATCAGACGAGATTGGGCGTTGCCAGGCTGGTATGGCCGTACGAAATAAGTTGACAACCATAGGCTACTTATCCATATACAGATTTGGCAACTGACAATGCAAGGTGGTCTCTCTCTCGCTCGTGTCAAAATGAAAACAGCTTCCAGCCCCTTTCATGAAGGACTACTTGTGCATATTGCAACATTTCAGTTTCTAAGTGAATGAGCAAAAGAGCATACAGCACCTGGTATTCCCAGGCGGTCTCCCATCCAAGTACTAACCAGGCCCGACCCTACTTAGCTTCCGAGATCAGACGAGATTGGGCGTTGCCAGGCTGGTATGGCCGTACAAATTAAGTTGACAACCATAGGCTACTTATCCATATACAGATTTGGCAATTGACAATGCAAGGTGGTCTCTCTCTCTCTCTCTCCGGTAAAAATGAAAACAGCTTCCAGCCCCTTTCATGAAGGACTACTTGTGCATATTGCAACATTTCAGTTTCTAAGTGAATGAGCAAAAGAGCATAGAGCACCTGGTATTCCCAGGCGGTCTCCCATCCAAGTACTAACCAGGCCCGACCCTGCTTAGCTTCCGAGATCAGACGAGATCGGGCGTTGCCAGGCTGGTTTGGCCGTACGAAATAAGTTGACAACCATAGGCTACTTATCCATATACAGATTTGGCAATTGACAATGCAAGGTGGTCTCTCTCTCTCTCTCTCTCTCTCTCTCTCTCTCTCTCGTGTCAAAATGAAAACAGCTTCCAGCCCCTTTCATGAAGGACTACTTGTGCATATTGCAACATTTCAGTTTCTAAGTGAATGAGCAAAAGAGCATACAGCACCTGGTATTCCCAGGCTGTCTCCCATCCAAGTACTAACCAGGCCCGACCCTGCTTAGCTTCCGAGATCAGACGAGATCGGGCGTTGCCAGGCTGGTTTGGCCGTACGAAATAAGTTGACAACCATAGGCTACTTATCCATATACAGATTTGGCAATTGACAATGCAAGGTGGTCTCTCTCTCTCTCTCTCTCTCTCTCTCTCTCGTGTCAAAATGAAAACAGCTTCCAGCCCCTTTCATGAAGGACTACTTGTGCATATTGCAACATTTCAGTTTCTAAGTGAATGAGCAAAAGAGCATACAGCACCTGGTATTCCCAGGCGGTCTCCCATCCAAGTACTAACCAGGCCCGACCCTACTTAGCTTCCGAGATCAGACGAGATTGGGCGTTGCCAGGCTGGTATGGCCGTACAAATTAAGTTGACAACCATAGGCTACTTATCCATATACAGATTTGGCAATTGACAATGCAAGGTGGTCTCTCTCTCTCTCTCTCCGGTAAAAATGAAAACAGCTTCCAGCCCCTTTCATGAAGGACTACTTGTGCATATTGCAACATTTCAGTTTCTAAGTGAATGAGCAAAAGAGCATAGAGCACCTGGTATTCCCAGGCGGTCTCCCATCCAAGTACTAACCAGGCCCGACCCTGCTTAGCTTCCGAGATCAGACGAGATCGGGCGTTGCCAGGCTGGTTTGGCCGTACGAAATAAGTTGACAACCATAGGCTACTTATCCATATACAGATTTGGCAATTGACAATGCAAGGTGGTCTCTCTCTCTCTCTCTCTCTCTCTCTCTCTCGTGTCAAAATGAAAACAGCTTCCAGCCCCTTTCATGAAGGACTACTTGTGCATATTGCAACATTTCAGTTTCTAAGTGAATGAGCAAAAGAGCATACAGCACCTGGTATTCCCAGGCTGTCTCCCATCCAAGTACTAACCAGGCCCGACCCTGCTTAGCTTCCGAGATCAGACGAGATCGGGCGTTGCCAGGCTGGTTTGGCCGTACGAAATAAGTTGACAACCATAGGCTACTTATCCATATACAGATTTGGCAATTGACAATGCAAGGTGGTCTCTCTCTCTCTCTCTCTCTCTCTCGTGTCAAAATGAAAACAGCTTCCAGCCCCTTTCATGAAGGACTACTTGTGCATATTGCAACATTTCAGTTTCTAAGTGAATGAGCAAAAGAGCATACAGCACCTGGTATTCCCAGGCGGTCTCCCATCCAAGTACTAACCAGGCCCGACCCTGCTTAGCTTCCGAGATCAGACGAGATCGGGCGTTGCCAGGCTGGTATGGCCGTACGAAATAAGTTGACAACCATAGGCTACTTATCCATATACAGATTTGGCAATTGACAATGCAAGGTGGTCTCTCTCTCTCTCTCTCTCTCTCTCGTGTCAAAATGAAAACAGCTTCCAGCCCCTTTCATGAAGGACTACTTGTGCATATTGCAACATTTCAGTTTCTAAGTGAATGAGCAAAAGAGCATACAGCACCTGGTATTCCCAGGCGGTCTCCCATCCAAGTACTAACCAGGCCCGACCCTGCTTAGCTTCCGAGATCAGACGAGATCGGGCGTTGCCAGGCTGGTATGGCCGTACGAAATAAGTTGACAACCATAGGCTACTTATCCATATACAGATTTGGCAATTGACAATGCAAGGTGGTCTCTCTCTCTCTCTCGTGTCTAAATGAAAACAGCTTCCAGCCCCTTTCATGAAGGACTACTTGTGCATATTGCAACATTTCAGTTTCTAAGTGAATGAGCAAAAGAGCATACAGCACCTGGTATTCCCAGGCTGTCTCCCATCCAAGTACTAACCAGGCCCGACCCTGCTTAGCTTCCGAGATCAGACGAGATCGGGCGTTGCCAGGCTGGTTTGGCCGTACGAAATAAGTTGACAACCATAGGCTACTTATCCATATACAGATTTGGCAATTGACAATGCAAGGTGGTCTCTCTCTCTCTCTCTCTCTCTCTCTCTCTCTCTCTCTCTCTCTCTCTCTCTCTCTCTCTCTCTCTCTCTCTCTCTCTCTCTCTCTCTCTCTCTCTCTCTCGTGTCAAAATGAAAACAGCTTCCAGCCCCTTTCATGAAGGACTACTTGTGCATATTGCAACATTTCAGTTTCTAAGTGAATGAATCAAAAGAGCATACAGCACCTGGTATTCCCAGGCGGTCTCCCATCCAAGTACTAACCAGGCCCGACCCTGCTTAGCTTCCGAGATCAGACGAGATTGGGCGTTGCCAGGCTGGTATGGCCGTACGAAATAAGTTGACAACCATAGGCTACTTATCCATATACAGATTTGGCAATTGACAATGCAAGGTGGTCTCTCTCTCTCTCTCTCGTGTCAAAATGAAAACAGCTTCCAGCCCCTTTCATGAAGGACTACTTGTGCATATTGCAACATTTCAGTTTCTAAGTGAATGAATCAAAAGAGCATACAGCACCTGGTATTCCCAGGCGGTCTCCCATCCAAGTACTAACCAGGCCCGACCCTGCTTAGCTTCCGAGATCAGACGAGATTGGGCGTTGCCAGGCTGGTATGGCCGTACGAAATAAGTTGACAACCATAGGCTACTTATCCATATACAGATTTGGCAATTGACAATGCAAGGTGGTCTCTCTCTCTCTCTCTCGTGTCAAAATGAAAACAGCTTCCAGCCCCTTTCATGAAGGACTACTTGTGCATATTGCAACATTTCAGTTTCTAAGTGAATGAATCAAAAGAGCATACAGCACCTGGTATTCCCAGGCGGTCTCCCATCCAAGTACTAACCAGGCCCGACCCTGCTTAGCTTCCGAGATCAGACGAGATTGGGCGTTGCCAGGCTGGTATGGCCGTACGAAATAAGTTGACAACCATAGGCTACTTATCCATATACAGATTTGGCAATTGACAATGCAAGGTGGTCTCTCTCTCTCTCTCTCTCTCGTGTCAAAATGAAAACAGCTTCCAGCCCCTTTCATGAAGGACTACTTGTGCATATTGCAACATTTCAGTTTCTAAGTGAATGAGCAAAAGAGCATACAGCACATGGTATTCCCAGGCGGTCTCCCATCCAAGTACTAACCAGGCCCGACCCTGCTTAGCTTCCGAGATCAGACGAGATCGGGCGTTGCAAGGCTGGTTTGGCCGTACGAAATAAGTTGACAACCATAGGCTACTTATCCATATACAGATTTGGCAATTGACAATGCAAGGTGGTATCTCTCTCTCTCTCTCTCTCTCTCTCGTGTCAAAATGAAAACAGCTTCCAGCCCCTTTCATGAAGGACTACTTGTGCATATTGCAACATTTCAGTTTCTAAGTGAATGAGCAAAAGAGCATACAGCACCTGGTATTCCCAGGCGGTCTCCCATCCAAGTACTAACCAGGCCCGACCCTGCTTAGCTTCCGAGATCAGACGAGATTGGGCGTTGCCAGGCTGGTATGGCCGTACGAAATAAGTTGACAACCATAGGCTACTTATCCATATACAGATTTGGCAATTGACAATGCAAGGTGGTCTCTCTCTCTCTCTCTCGTGTCAAAATGAAAACAGCTTCCAGCCCCTTTCATGAAGGACTACTTGTGCATATTGCAACATTTCAGTTTCTAAGTGAATGAATCAAAAGAGCATACAGCACCTGGTATTCCCAGGCGGTCTCCCATCCAAGTACTAACCAGGCCCGACCCTGCTTAGCTTCCGAGATCAGACGAGATTGGGCGTTGCCAGGCTGGTATGGCCGTACGAAATAAGTTGACAACCATAGGCTACTTATCCATATACAGATTTGGCAATTGACAATGCAAGGTGGTCTCTCTCTCTCTCTCTCGTGTCAAAATGAAAACAGCTTCCAGCCCCTTTCATGAAGGACTACTTGTGCATATTGCAACATTTCAGTTTCTAAGTGAATGAGCAAAAGAGCATACAGCACCTGGTATTCCCAGGCGGTCTCCCATCCAAGTACTAACCAGGCCCGACCCTGCTTAGCTTCCGAGATCAGGCGTTGCCAGGCTGGTATGGCCGTACGAAATAAGTTGACAACCATAGGCTACTTATCCATATACAGATTTGGCAATTGACAATGCAAGGTGGTCTCTCTCTCTCTCTCTCTCTCTCTCGTGTCAAAATGAAAACAGCTTCCAGCCCCTTTCATGAAGGACTACTTGTGCATATTGCAACATTTCAGTTTCTAAGTGAATGAATCAAAAGAGCATACAGCACCTGGTATTCCCAGGCGGTCTCCCATCCAAGTACTAACCAGGCCCGACCCTGCTTAGCTTCCGAGATCAGACGAGATTGGGCGTTGCCAGGCTGGTATGGCCGTACGAAATAAGTTGACAACCATAGGCTACTTATCCATATACAGATTTGGCAATTGACAATGCAAGGTGGTCTCTCTCTCTCTCTCTCTCTCTCTCTCTCTCTCTCTCTCTCTCTCTCTCTCTCTCTCTCTCTCTCTCTCTCTCTCTCTCTCTCTCTCTCTCTCTCTCTCTCTCTCTCTCTCTCTCTCTCTCTCTCTCTCGTGTCAAAATGAAAACAGCTTCCAGCCCCTTTCATGAAGGACTACTTGTGCATATTGCAACATTTCAGTTTCTAAGTGAATGAATCAAAAGAGCATACAGCACCTGGTATTCCCAGGCGGTCTCCCATCCAAGTACTAACCAGGCCCGACCCTGCTTAGCTTCCGAGATCAGACGAGATTGGGCGTTGCCAGGCTGGTATGGCCGTACGAAATAAGTTGACAACCATAGGCTACTTATCCATATACAGATTTGGCAATTGACAATGCAAGGTGGTCTCTCTCTCTCTCTCTCGTGTCAAAATGAAAACAGCTTCCAGCCCCTTTCATGAAGGACTACTTGTGCATATTGCAACATTTCAGTTTCTAAGTGAATGAATCAAAAGAGCATACAGCACCTGGTATTCCCAGGCGGTCTCCCATCCAAGTACTAACCAGGCCCGACCCTGCTTAGCTTCCGAGATCAGACGAGATTGGGCGTTGCCAGGCTGGTATGGCCGTACGAAATAAGTTGACAACCATAGGCTACTTATCCATATACAGATTTGGCAATTGACAATGCAAGGTGGTCTCTCTCTCTCTCTCTCTCTCTCGTGTCAAAATGAAAACAGCTTCCAGCCCCTTTCATGAAGGACTACTTGTGCATATTGCAACATTTCAGTTTCTAAGTGAATGAGCAAAAGAGCATACAGCACATGGTATTCCCAGGCGGTCTCCCATCCAAGTACTAACCAGGCCCGACCCTGCTTAGCTTCCGAGATCAGACGAGATCGGGCGTTGCAAGGCTGGTTTGGCCGTACGAAATAAGTTGACAACCATAGGCTACTTATCCATATACAGATTTGGCAATTGACAATGCAAGGTGGTATCTCTCTCTCTCTCTCTCTCGTGTCAAAATGAAAACAGCTTCCAGCCCCTTTCATGAAGGACTACTTGTGCATATTGCAACATTTCAGTTTCTAAGTGAATGAGCAAAAGAGCATACAGCACCTGGTATTCCCAGGCGGTCTCCCATCCAAGTACTAACCAGGCCCGACCCTGCTTAGTTTCCGAGATCAGACGAGATCGGGCGTTGCCAGGCTGGTATGGCCGTACGAAATAAGTTGACAACCATAGGCTACTTATCCATGTACAGATTTGGCAATTGACAATGCAAGGTGGTCTCTCTCTCTCTCTCTCGTGTCAAAATGAAAACAGCTTCCAGCCCCTTTCATGAAGGACTACTTGTGCATATTGCAACATTTCAGTTTCTAAGTGAATGAGCAAAAGAGCATACAGCACCTGGTATTCCCAGGCGGTCTCCCATCCAAGTACTAACCAGGCCCGACCCTGCTTAGCTTCCGAGATCAGGCGTTGCCAGGCTGGTATGGCCGTACGAAATAAGTTGACAACCATAGGCTACTTATCCATATACAGATTTGGCAATTGACAATGCAAGGTGGTCTCTCTCTCTCTCTCTCTCTCTCTCGTGTCAAAATGAAAACAGCTTCCAGCCCCTTTCATGAAGGACTACTTGTGCATATTGCAACATTTCAGTTTCTAAGTGAATGAATCAAAAGAGCATACAGCACCTGGTATTCCCAGGCGGTCTCCCATCCAAGTACTAACCAGGCCCGACCCTGCTTAGCTTCCGAGATCAGACGAGATTGGGCGTTGCCAGGCTGGTATGGCCGTACGAAATAAGTTGACAACCATAGGCTACTTATCCATATACAGATTTGGCAATTGACAATGCAAGGTGGTCTCTCTCTCTCTCTCTCGTGTCAAAATGAAAACAGCTTCCAGCCCCTTTCATGAAGGACTACTTGTGCATATTGCAACATTTCAGTTTCTAAGTGAATGAATCAAAAGAGCATACAGCACCTGGTATTCCCAGGCGGTCTCCCATCCAAGTACTAACCAGGCCCGACCCTGCTTAGCTTCCGAGATCAGACGAGATTGGGCGTTGCCAGGCTGGTATGGCCGTACGAAATAAGTTGACAACCATAGGCTACTTATCCATATACAGATTTGGCAATTGACAATGCAAGGTGGTCTCTCTCTCTCTCTCTCTCTCTCGTGTCAAAATGAAAACAGCTTCCAGCCCCTTTCATGAAGGACTACTTGTGCATATTGCAACATTTCAGTTTCTAAGTGAATGAGCAAAAGAGCATACAGCACATGGTATTCCCAGGCGGTCTCCCATCCAAGTACTAACCAGGCCCGACCCTGCTTAGCTTCCGAGATCAGACGAGATCGGGCGTTGCAAGGCTGGTTTGGCCGTACGAAATAAGTTGACAACCATAGGCTACTTATCCATATACAGATTTGGCAATTGACAATGCAAGGTGGTATCTCTCTCTCTCTCTCTCTCGTGTCAAAATGAAAACAGCTTCCAGCCCCTTTCATGAAGGACTACTTGTGCATATTGCAACATTTCAGTTTCTAAGTGAATGAGCAAAAGAGCATACAGCACCTGGTATTCCCAGGCGGTCTCCCATCCAAGTACTAACCAGGCCCGACCCTGCTTAGTTTCCGAGATCAGACGAGATCGGGCGTTGCCAGGCTGGTATGGCCGTACGAAATAAGTTGACAACCATAGGCTACTTATCCATGTACAGATTTGGCAATTGACAATGCAAGGTGGTCTCTCTCTCTCTCTCTCGTGTCAAAATGAAAACAGCTTCCAGCCCCTTTCATGAAGGACTACTTGTGCATATTGCAACATTTCAGTTTCTAAGTGAATGAGCAAAAGAACATACAGCACCTGGTATTCCCAGGCGGTCTCCCATCCAAGTACTAACCAGGCCCGACCCTGCTTAGCTTCCGAGATCAGGCGTTGCCAGGCTGGTATGGCCGTACGAAATAAGTTGACAACCATAGGCTACTTATCCATATACAGATTTGGCAATTGACAATGCAAGGTGGTCTCTCTCTCTCGCTCTCGTGTCAAAATGAAAACAGCTTCCAGCCCCTTTCATGAAGGACTACTTGTGCATATTGCAACATTTCAGTTTCTAAGTGAATGAGCAAAAGAGCATACAGCACATGGTATTCCCAGGCGGTCTCCCATCCAAGTACTAACCAGGCCCGACCCTGCTTAGCTTCCGAGATCAGACGAGATCGGGCGTTGCCAGGCTGGTATGGCCGTACAAAATAAGTTGACAACCATAGGCTACTTATCCATATACAGATTTGGCAATTGACAATGCAAGGTGGTCTCTCTCTCTCTCTCTCGTGTCAAAATGAAAACAGCTTCCAGCCCCTTTCATGAAGGACTACTTGTGCATATTGCAACATTTCAGTTTCTAAGTGAATGAGCAAAAGAGCATACAGCACATGGTATTCCCAGGCGGTCTCCCATCCAAGTACTAACCAGGCCCGACCCTGCTTAGCTTCCGAGATAAGACGAGATCGGGCGTTGCAAGGCTGGTTTGGCCGTACGAAATAAGTTGACAACCATAGGCTACTTATCCATATACAGATTTGGCAATTGACAATGCAAGGTGGTATCTCTCTCTCTCTCTCTCGTGTCAAAATGAAAACAGCTTCCAGCCCCTTTCATGAAGGACTACTTGTGCATATTGCAACATTTCAGTTTCTAAGTGAATGAGCAAAAGAGCATACAGCACCTGGTATTCCCAGGCGGTCTCCCATCCAAGTACTAACCAGGCCCGACCCTGCTTAGTTTCCGAGATCAGACGAGATCGGGCGTTGCCAGGCTGGTATGGCCGTACGAAATAAGTTGACAACCATAGGCTACTTATCCATATACAGATTTGGCAATTGACAATGCAAGGTGGTCTCTCTCTCTCTCTCTCTCTCGTGTCAAAATGAAAACAGCTTCCAGCCCCTTTCATGAAGGACTACTTGTGCATATTGCAACATTTCAGTTTCTAAGTGAATGAGCAAAAGAGCATACAGCACCTGGTATTCCCAGGCGGTCTCCCATCCAAGTACTAACCAGGCCCGACTCTGCTTAGCTTCCGAGATCAGGCGTTGCCAGGCTGGTATGGCCGTACGAAATAAGTTGACAACCATAGGCTACTTATCCATATACAGATTTGGCAATTGACAATGCAAGGTGGTCTCTCTCTCTCTCTCTCTCTCATGTCAAAATGAAAACAGCTTCCAGCCCCTTTCATGAAGGACTACTTGTGCATATTGCAACATTTCAGTTTCTAAGTGAATGAATCAAAAGAGCATACAGCACCTGGTATTCCCAGGCGGTCTCCCATCCAAGTACTAACCAGGCCCGACCCTGCTTAGCTTCCGAGATCAGACGAGATTGGGCGTTGCCAGGCTGGTATGGCCGTACGAAATAAGTTGACAACCATAGGCTACTTATCCATATACAGATTTGGCAATTGACAATGCAAGGTGGTCTCTCTCTCTCTCTCTCGTGTCAAAATGAAAACAGCTTCCAGCCCCTTTCATGAAGGACTACTTGTGCATATTGCAACATTTCAGTTTCTAAGTGAATGAATCAAAAGAGCATACAGCACCTGGTATTCCCAGGCGGTCTCCCATCCAAGTACTAACCAGGCCCGACCCTGCTTAGCTTCCGAGATCAGACGAGATTGGGCGTTGCCAGGCTGGTATGGCCGTACGAAATAAGTTGACAACCATAGGCTACTTATCCATATACAGATTTGGCAATTGACAATGCAAGGTGGTCTCTCTCTCTCTCTCTCTCTCTCGTGTCAAAATGAAAACAGCTTCCAGCCCCTTTCATGAAGGACTACTTGTGCATATTGCAACATTTCAGTTTCTAAGTGAATGAGCAAAAGAGCATACAGCACATGGTATTCCCAGGCGGTCTCCCATCCAAGTACTAACCAGGCCCGACCCTGCTTAGCTTCCGAGATCAGACGAGATCGGGCGTTGCAAGGCTGGTTTGGCCGTACGAAATAAGTTGACAACCATAGGCTACTTATCCATATACAGATTTGGCAATTGACAATGCAAGGTGGTATCTCTCTCTCTCTCTCTCTCGTGTCAAAATGAAAACAGCTTCCAGCCCCTTTCATGAAGGACTACTTGTGCATATTGCAACATTTCAGTTTCTAAGTGAATGAGCAAAAGAGCATACAGCACCTGGTATTCCCAGGCGGTCTCCCATCCAAGTACTAACCAGGCCCGACCCTGCTTAGTTTCCGAGATCAGACGAGATCGGGCGTTGCCAGGCTGGTATGGCCGTACGAAATAAGTTGACAACCATAGGCTACTTATCCATGTACAGATTTGGCAATTGACAATGCAAGGTGGTCTCTCTCTCTCTCTCTCGTGTCAAAATGAAAACAGCTTCCAGCCCCTTTCATGAAGGACTACTTGTGCATATTGCAACATTTCAGTTTCTAAGTGAATGAGCAAAAGAGCATACAGCACCTGGTATTCCCAGGCGGTCTCCCATCCAAGTACTAACCAGGCCCGACCCTGCTTAGCTTCCGAGATCAGGCGTTGCCAGGCTGGTATGGCCGTACGAAATAAGTTGACAACCATAGGCTACTTATCCATATACAGATTTGGCAATTGACAATGCAAG
>NC_140363.1:575000-580000 GCF_054491055.1 Hypomesus nipponensis | reverse complement strand
AATGAAAACAGCTTCCAGCCCCTTTCATGAAGGACTACTTGTGCATATTGCAACATTTCAGTTTCTAAGTGAATGAGCAAAAGAGCATACAGCACATGGTATTCCCAGGCGGTCTCCCATCCAAGTACTAACCAGGCCCGACCCTGCTTAGCTTCCGAGATCAGACGAGATCGGGCGTTGCAAGGCTGGTTTGGCCGTACGAAATAAGTTGACAACCATAGGCTACTTATCCATATACAGATTTGGCAATTGACAATGCAAGGTGGTATCTCTCTCTCTCTCTCTCTCGTGTCAAAATGAAAACAGCTTCCAGCCCCTTTCATGAAGGACTACTTGTGCATATTGCAACATTTCAGTTTCTAAGTGAATGAGCAAAAGAGCATACAGCACCTGGTATTCCCAGGCGGTCTCCCATCCAAGTACTAACCAGGCCCGACCCTGCTTAGTTTCCGAGATCAGACGAGATCGGGCGTTGCCAGGCTGGTATGGCCGTACGAAATAAGTTGACAACCATAGGCTACTTATCCATATACAGATTTGGCAATTGACAATGCAAGGTGGTCTCTCTCTCTCTCTCTCTCTCGTGTCAAAATGAAAACAGCTTCCAGCCCCTTTCATGAAGGACTACTTGTGCATATTGCAACATTTCAGTTTCTAAGTGAATGAGCAAAAGAGCATACAGCACCTGGTATTCCCAGGCGGTCTCCCATCCAAGTACTAACCAGGCCCGACTCTGCTTAGCTTCCGAGATCAGGCGTTGCCAGGCTGGTATGGCCGTACAAAATAAGTTGACAACCATAGGCTACTTATCCATATACAGATTTGGCAATTGACAATGCAAGGTGGTCTCTCTCTCTCTCTCTCTCTCGTGTCAAAATGAAAACAGCTTCCAGCCCCTTTCATGAAGGACTACTTGTGCATATTGCAACATTTCAGTTTCTAAGTGAATGAGCAAAAGAGCATACAGCACATGGTATTCCCAGGCGGTCTCCCATCCAAGTACTAACCAGGCCCGACCCTGCTTAGCTTCCGAGATCAGACGAGATCGGGCGTTGCCAGGCTGGTATGGCCGTACGAAATAAGTTGACAACCATAGGCTACTTATCCATATACAGATTTGGCAATTGACAATGCAAGGTGGTCTCTCTCTCTCGCTCTCGTGTCAAAATGAAAACAGCTTCCAGCCCCTTTCATGAAGGACTACTTGTGCATATTGCAACATTTCAGTTTCTAAGTGAATGAGCAAAAGAGCATACAGCACATGGTATTCCCAGGCGGTCTCCCATCCAAGTACTAACCAGGCCCGACCCTGCTTAGCTTCCGAGATCAGACGAGATCGGGCGTTGCCAGGCTGGTATGGCCGTACGAAATAAGTTGACAACCATAGGCTACTTATCCATATACAGATTTGGCAATTGACAATGCAAGGTGGTCTCTCTCTCTCTCTCGTGTCAAAATGAAAACAGCTTCCAGCCCCTTTCATGAAGGACTACTTGTGCATATTGCAACATTTCAGTTTCTAAGTGAATGAGCAAAAGAGCATACAGCACATGGTATTCCCAGGCGGTCTCCCATCCAAGTACTAACCAGGCCCGACCCTGCTTAGCTTCCGAGATCAGACGAGATCGGGCGTTGCAAGGCTGGTTTGGCCGTACGAAATAAGTTGACAACCATAGGCTACTTATCCATATACAGATTTGGCAATTGACAATGCAAGGTGGTCTCTCTCTCTCTCTCTCTCTCTCTCTCTCGTGTCAAAATGAAAACAGCTTCCAGCCCCTTTCATGAAGGACTACTTGTGCATATTGCAACATTTCAGTTTCTAAGTGAATGAGCAAAAGAGCATACAGCACCTGGTATTCCCAGGCGGTCTCCCATCCAAGTACTAACCAGGCCCGACCCTGCTTAGCTTCCGAGATCAGGCGTTGCCAGGCTGGTATGGCCGTACGAAATAAGTTGACAACCATAGGCTACTTATCCATATACAGATTTGGCAATTGACAATGCAAGGTGGTCTCTCTCTCTCTCTCTCTCTCTCTCTCTCTCTCTCTCTCTCTCTCTCTCTCTCTCTCTCTCTCTCTCTCTCTCTCTCTCTCTCTCTCTCGTGTCAAAATGAAAACAGCTTCCAGCCCCTTTCATGAAGGACTACTTGTGCATATTGCAACATTTCAGTTTCTAAGTGAATGAATCAAAAGAGCATACAGCACCTGGTATTCCCAGGCGGTCTCCCATCCAAGTACTAACCAGGCCCGACCCTGCTTAGCTTCCGAGATCAGACGAGATTGGGCGTTGCCAGGCTGGTATGGCCGTACGAAATAAGTTGACAACCATAGGCTACTTATCCATATACAGATTTGGCAATTGACAATGCAAGGTGGTCTCTCTCTCTCTCTCTCGTGTCAAAATGAAAACAGCTTCCAGCCCCTTTCATGAAGGACTACTTGTGCATATTGCAACATTTCAGTTTCTAAGTGAATGAATCAAAAGAGCATACAGCACCTGGTATTCCCAGGCGGTCTCCCATCCAAGTACTAACCAGGCCCGACCCTGCTTAGCTTCCGAGATCAGACGAGATTGGGCGTTGCCAGGCTGGTATGGCCGTACGAAATAAGTTGACAACCATAGGCTACTTATCCATATACAGATTTGGCAATTGACAATGCAAGGTGGTCTCTCTCTCTCTCTCTCGTGTCAAAATGAAAACAGCTTCCAGCCCCTTTCATGAAGGACTACTTGTGCATATTGCAACATTTCAGTTTCTAAGTGAATGAATCAAAAGAGCATACAGCACCTGGTATTCCCAGGCGGTCTCCCATCCAAGTACTAACCAGGCCCGACCCTGCTTAGCTTCCGAGATCAGACGAGATTGGGCGTTGCCAGGCTGGTATGGCCGTACGAAATAAGTTGACAACCATAGGCTACTTATCCATATACAGATTTGGCAATTGACAATGCAAGGTGGTCTCTCTCTCTCTCTCTCGTGTCAAAATGAAAACAGCTTCCAGCCCCTTTCATGAAGGACTACTTGTGCATATTGCAACATTTCAGTTTCTAAGTGAATGAATCAAAAGAGCATACAGCACCTGGTATTCCCAGGCGGTCTCCCATCCAAGTACTAACCAGGCCCGACCCTGCTTAGCTTCCGAGATCAGACGAGATTGGGCGTTGCCAGGCTGGTATGGCCGTACGAAATAAGTTGACAACCATAGGCTACTTATCCATATACAGATTTGGCAATTGACAAGGCAAGGTGGTCTCTCTCTCTCTCTCTCTCTCTCGTGTCAAAATGAAAACAGCTTCCAGCCCCTTTCATGAAGGACTACTTGTGCATATTGCAACATTTCAGTTTCTAAGTGAATGAGCAAAAGAGCATACAGCACATGGTATTCCCAGGCGGTCTCCCATCCAAGTACTAACCAGGCCCGACCCTGCTTAGCTTTCGAGATCAGACGAGATCGGGCGTTGCAAGGCTGGTTTGGCCGTACGAAATAAGTTGACAACCATAGGCTACTTATCCATATACAGATTTGGCAATTGACAATGCAAGGTGGTATCTCTCTCTCTCTCTCTCTCTCTCTCTCTCTCTCTCTCTCTCTCTCTCTCTCTCTCTCTCTCTCTCTCTCTCTCTCTCTCTCTCTCTCTCTCTCTCTCTCTCTCTCTCTCGTGTCAAAATGAAAACAGCTTCCAGCCCCTTTCATGAAGGACTACTTGTGCATATTGCAACATTTCAGTTTCTAAGTGAATGAATCAAAAGAGCATACAGCACCTGGTATTCCCAGGCGGTCTCCCATCCAAGTACTAACCAGGCCCGACCCTGCTTAGCTTCCGAGATCAGACGAGATTGGGCGTTGCCAGGCTGGTATGGCCGTACGAAATAAGTTGACAACCATAGGCTACTTATCCATATACAGATTTGGCAATTGACAATGCAAGGTGGTCTCTCTCTCTCTCTCTCGTGTCAAAATGAAAACAGCTTCCAGCCCCTTTCATGAAGGACTACTTGTGCATATTGCAACATTTCAGTTTCTAAGTGAATGAATCAAAAGAGCATACAGCACCTGGTATTCCCAGGCGGTCTCCCATCCAAGTACTAACCAGGCCCGACCCTGCTTAGCTTCCGAGATCAGACGAGATTGGGCGTTGCCAGGCTGGTATGGCCGTACGAAATAAGTTGACAACCATAGGCTACTTATCCATATACAGATTTGGCAATTGACAATGCAAGGTGGTCTCTCTCTCTCTCTCTCGTGTCAAAATGAAAACAGCTTCCAGCCCCTTTCATGAAGGACTACTTGTGCATATTGCAACATTTCAGTTTCTAAGTGAATGAATCAAAAGAGCATACAGCACCTGGTATTCCCAGGCGGTCTCCCATCCAAGTACTAACCAGGCCCGACCCTGCTTAGCTTCCGAGATCAGACGAGATTGGGCGTTGCCAGGCTGGTATGGCCGTACGAAATAAGTTGACAACCATAGGCTACTTATCCATATACAGATTTGGCAATTGACAATGCAAGGTGGTCTCTCTCTCTCTCTCTCGTGTCAAAATGAAAACAGCTTCCAGCCCCTTTCATGAAGGACTACTTGTGCATATTGCAACATTTCAGTTTCTAAGTGAATGAATCAAAAGAGCATACAGCACCTGGTATTCCCAGGCGGTCTCCCATCCAAGTACTAACCAGGCCCGACCCTGCTTAGCTTCCGAGATCAGACGAGATTGGGCGTTGCCAGGCTGGTATGGCCGTACGAAATAAGTTGACAACCATAGGCTACTTATCCATATACAGATTTGGCAATTGACAAGGCAAGGTGGTCTCTCTCTCTCTCTCTCTCTCTCGTGTCAAAATGAAAACAGCTTCCAGCCCCTTTCATGAAGGACTACTTGTGCATATTGCAACATTTCAGTTTCTAAGTGAATGAGCAAAAGAGCATACAGCACATGGTATTCCCAGGCGGTCTCCCATCCAAGTACTAACCAGGCCCGACCCTGCTTAGCTTCC
>NC_140363.1:562500-570000 GCF_054491055.1 Hypomesus nipponensis | reverse complement strand
TTGACAACCATAGGCTACTTATCCATATACAGATTTGGCAATTGACAATGCAAGATGGTCTCTCTCTCTCTCTCTCTCTCTCTCTCTCTCTCTCTCTCTCTCTCTCTCTCTCTCTCTCTCTCTCTCTCTCTCTCTCTCTCTCTCTCTCTCTCTCTCTCTCTCTCTCTCTCTCTCTCTCTCTCTCTCTCTCTCTCTCTCTCGCTCTCGTGTCAAAATGAAAACAGCTTCCAGCCCCTTTCATGAAGGACTACTTGTGCATATTGCAACATTTCAGTTTCTAAGTGAATGAGCAAAAGAGCATACAGCACATGGTATTCCCAGGCGGTCTCCCATCCAAGTACTAACCAGGCCCGACCCTGCTTAGCTTCCGAGATCAGACGAGATCGGGCGTTGCCAGGCTGGTATGGCCGTACGAAATAAGTTGACAACCATAGGCTACTTATCCATATACAGATTTGGCAATTGACAATGCAAGGTGGTCTCTCTCTCTCTCTCTCGTGTCAAAATGAAAACAGCTTCCAGCCCCTTTCATGAAGGACTACTTGTGCATATTGCAACATTTCAGTTTCTAAGTGAATGAATCAAAAGAGCATACAGCACCTGGTATTCCCAGGCGGTCTCCCATCCAAGTACTAACCAGGCCCGACCCTGCTTAGCTTCCGAGATCAGACGAGATTGGGCGTTGCCAGGCTGGTATGGCCGTACGAAATAAGTTGACAACCATAGGCTACTTATCCATATACAGATTTGGCAATTGACAATGCAAGGTGGTCTCTCTCTCTCTCTCTCTCTCGTGTCAAAATGAAAACAGCTTCCAGCCCCTTTCATGAAGGACTACTTGTGCATATTGCAACATTTCAGTTTCTAAGTGAATGAGCAAAAGAGCATACAGCACATGGTATTCCCAGGCGGTCTCCCATCCAAGTACTAACCAGGCCCGACCCTGCTTAGCTTCCGAGATCAGACGAGATCGGGCGTTGCCAGGCTGGTATGGCCGTACGAAATAAGTTGACAACCATAGGCTACTTATCCATATACAGATTTGGCAATTGACAATGCAAGGTGGTCTCTCTCTCTCGCTCTCGTGTCAAAATGAAAACAGCTTCCAGCCCCTTTCATGAAGGACTACTTGTGCATATTGCAACATTTCAGTTTCTAAGTGAATGAATCAAAAGAGCATACAGCACCTGGTATTCCCAGGCGGTCTCCCATCCAAGTACTAACCAGGCCCGACCCTGCTTAGCTTCCGAGATCAGACGAGATTGGGCGTTGCCAGGCTGGTATGGCCGTACGAAATAAGTTGACAACCATAGGCTACTTATCCATATACAGATTTGGCAATTGACAATGCAAGGTGGTCTCTCTCTCTCTCTCTCGTGTCAAAATGAAAACAGCTTCCAGCCCCTTTCATGAAGGACTACTTGTGCATATTGCAACATTTCAGTTTCTAAGTGAATGAATCAAAAGAGCATACAGCACCTGGTATTCCCAGGCGGTCTCCCATCCAAGTACTAACCAGGCCCGACCCTGCTTAGCTTCCGAGATCAGACGAGATTGGGCGTTGCCAGGCTGGTATGGCCGTACGAAATAAGTTGACAACCATAGGCTACTTATCCATATACAGATTTGGCAATTGACAATGCAAGGTGGTCTCTCTCTCTCTCTCTCGTGTCAAAATGAAAACAGCTTCCAGCCCCTTTCATGAAGGACTACTTGTGCATATTGCAACATTTCAGTTTCTAAGTGAATGAATCAAAAGAGCATACAGCACCTGGTATTCCCAGGCGGTCTCCCATCCAAGTACTAACCAGGCCCGACCCTGCTTAGCTTCCGAGATCAGACGAGATTGGGCGTTGCCAGGCTGGTATGGCCGTACGAAATAAGTTGACAACCATAGGCTACTTATCCATATACAGATTTGGCAATTGACAATGCAAGGTGGTCTCTCTCTCTCTCTCTCGTGTCAAAATGAAAACAGCTTCCAGCCCCTTTCATGAAGGACTACTTGTGCATATTGCAACATTTCAGTTTCTAAGTGAATGAATCAAAAGAGCATACAGCACCTGGTATTCCCAGGCGGTCTCCCATCCAAGTACTAACCAGGCCCGACCCTGCTTAGCTTCCGAGATCAGACGAGATTGGGCGTTGCCAGGCTGGTATGGCCGTACGAAATAAGTTGACAACCATAGGCTACTTATCCATATACAGATTTGGCAATTGACAAGGCAAGGTGGTCTCTCTCTCTCTCTCTCTCTCTCTCTCTCTCTCTCTCTCTCTCTCTCTCTCTCTCTCTCTCTCTCTCTCTCTCTCTCTCTCTCTCTCTCTCTCTCTCTCTCTCTCTCTCTCTCTCTCTCTCTCTCTCTCTCTCTCTCTCTCTCTCGCTCTCGTGTCAAAATGAAAACAGCTTCCAGCCCCTTTCATGAAGGACTACTTGTGCATATTGCAACATTTCAGTTTCTAAGTGAATGAGCAAAAGAGCATACAGCACATGGTATTCCCAGGCGGTCTCCCATCCAAGTACTAACCAGGCCCGACCCTGCTTAGCTTCCGAGATCAGACGAGATCGGGCGTTGCCAGGCTGGTATGGCCGTACGAAATAAGTTGACAACCATAGGCTACTTATCCATATACAGATTTGGCAATTGACAATGCAAGGTGGTCTCTCTCTCTCTCTCTCTCGTGTCAAAATGAAAACAGCTTCCAGCCCCTTTCATGAAGGACTACTTGTGCATATTGCAACATTTCAGTTTCTAAGTGAATGAGCAAAAGAGCATACAGCACCTGGTATTCCCAGGCGGTCTCCCATCCAAGTACTAACCAGGCCCGACCCTGCTTAGCTTCCGAGATCAGACGAGATCGGGCGTTGCCAGGCTGGTATGGCCGTACGAAATAAGTTGACAACCATAGGCTACTTATCCATATACAGATTTGGCAATTGACAATGCAAGGTGGTCTCTCTCTCTCTCTCGTGTCTAAATGAAAACAGCTTCCAGCCCCTTTCATGAAGGACTACTTGTGCATATTGCAACATTTCAGTTTCTAAGTGAATGAGCAAAAGAGCATACAGCACCTGGTATTCCCAGGCTGTCTCCCATCCAAGTACTAACCAGGCCCGACCCTGCTTAGCTTCCGAGATCAGACGAGATCGGGCGTTGCCAGGCTGGTTTGGCCGTACGAAATAAGTTGACAACCATAGGCTACTTATCCATATACAGATTTGGCAATTGACAATGCAAGATGGTCTCTCTCTCTCTCTCTCTCTCTCTCTCTCTCTCTCTCTCTCTCTCTCTCTCTCTCTCTCTCTCTCTCTCTCTCTCTCTCTCTCTCTCTCTCTCTCTCTCTCTCTCTCTCTCTCTCTCTCTCTCTCTCTCGTGTCAAAATGAAAACAGCTTCCAGCCCCTTTCATGAAGGACTACTTGTGCATATTGCAACATTTCAGTTTCTAAGTGAATGAGCAAAAGAGCATACAGCACATGGTATTCCCAGGCGGTCTCCCATCCAAGTACTAACCAGGCCCGACCCTGCTTAGCTTCCGAGATCAGACGAGATCGGGCGTTGCCAGGCTGGTATGGCCGTACGAAATAAGTTGACAACCATAGGCTACTTATCCATATACAGATTTGGCAATTGACAATGCAAGGTGGTCTCTCTCTCTCTCTCTCTCGTGTCAAAATGAAAACAGCTTCCAGCCCCTTTCATGAAGGACTACTTGTGCATATTGCAACATTTCAGTTTCTAAGTGAATGAGCAAAAGAGCATACAGCACCTGGTATTCCCAGGCGGTCTCCCATCCAAGTACTAACCAGGCCCGACCCTGCTTAGCTTCCGAGATCAGACGAGATCGGGCGTTGCCAGGCTGGTATGGCCGTACGAAATAAGTTGACAACCATAGGCTACTTATCCATATACAGATTTGGCAATTGACAATGCAAGGTGGTCTCTCTCTCTCTCTCGTGTCTAAATGAAAACAGCTTCCAGCCCCTTTCATGAAGGACTACTTGTGCATATTGCAACATTTCAGTTTCTAAGTGAATGAGCAAAAGAGCATACAGCACCTGGTATTCCCAGGCTGTCTCCCATCCAAGTACTAACCAGGCCCGACCCTGCTTAGCTTCCGAGATCAGACGAGATCGGGCGTTGCCAGGCTGGTTTGGCCGTACGAAATAAGTTGACAACCATAGGCTACTTATCCATATACAGATTTGGCAATTGACAATGCAAGATGGTCTCTCTCTCTCTCTCTCTCTCTCTCTCTCTCTCTCTCTCTCTCTCTCTCTCTCTCTCTCTCTCTCTCTCTCTCTCTCTCTCGCTCTCGTGTCAAAATGAAAACAGCTTCCAGCCCCTTTCATGAAGGACTACTTGTGCATATTGCAACATTTCAGTTTCTAAGTGAATGAGCAAAAGAGCATACAGCACATGGTATTCCCAGGCGGTCTCCCATCCAAGTACTAACCAGGCCCGACCCTGCTTAGCTTCCGAGATCAGACGAGATCGGGCGTTGCCAGGCTGGTTTGGCCGTACGAAATAAGTTGACAACCATAGGCTACTTATCCATATACAGATTTGGCAATTGACAATGCAAGATGGTCTCTCTCTCTCTCTCTCTCTCTCTCTCTCTCTCTCTCTCTCTCTCTCTCTCTCTCTCTCTCTCTCTCGCTCTCGTGTCAAAATGAAAACAGCTTCCAGCCCCTTTCATGAAGGACTACTTGTGCATATTGCAACATTTCAGTTTCTAAGTGAATGAGCAAAAGAGCATACAGCACATGGTATTCCCAGGCGGTCTCCCATCCAAGTACTAACCAGGCCCGACCCTGCTTAGCTTCCGAGATCAGACGAAATCGGGCGTTGCCAGGCTGGTATGGCCGTATGAAATAAGTTGACAACCATAGGCTACTTATCCATATACAGATTTGGCAATTGACAATGCAAGGTGGTCTCTCTCTCTCTCTCTCTCGTGTCAAAATGAAAACAGCTTCCAGCCCCTTTCATGAAGGACTACTTGTGCATATTGCAACATTTCAGTTTCTAAGTGAATGAGCAAAAGAGCATACAGCACCTGGTATTCCCAGGCGGTCTCCCATCCAAGTACTAACCAGGCCCGACCCTGCTTAGCTTCCGAGATCAGACGAGATCGGGCGTTGCCAGGCTGGTATGGCCGTACGAAATAAGTTGACAACCATAGGCTACTTATCCATATACAGATTTGGCAATTGACAATGCAAGGTGGTCTCTCTCTCTCTCTCGTGTCTAAATGAAAACAGCTTCCAGCCCCTTTCATGAAGGACTACTTGTGCATATTGCAACATTTCAGTTTCTAAGTGAATGAGCAAAAGAGCATACAGCACCTGGTATTCCCAGGCTGTCTCCCATCCAAGTACTAACCAGGCCCGACCCTGCTTAGCTTCCGAGATCAGACGAGATCGGGCGTTGCCAGGCTGGTTTGGCCGTACGAAATAAGTTGACAACCATAGGCTACTTATCCATATACAGATTTGGCAATTGACAATGCAAGATGGTCTCTCTCTCTCTCTCTCTCTCTCTCTCTCTCTCTCTCTCTCTCTCTCTCTCTCTCTCTCTCTCTCTCTCTCTCTCTCTCTCTCTCTCTCTCTCTCTCTCTCTCTCTCTCTCTCTCTCTCTCTCTCTCTCTCTCTCTCTCGTGTCAAAATGAAAACAGCTTCCAGCCCCTTTCATGAAGGACTACTTGTGCATATTGCAACATTTCAGTTTCTAAGTGAATGAGCAAAAGAGCATACAGCACATGGTATTCCCAGGCGGTCTCCCATCCAAGTACTAACCAGGCCCGACCCTGCTTAGCTTCCGAGATCAGACGAGATCGGGCGTTGCCAGGCTGGTATGGCCGTACGAAATAAGTTGACAACCATAGGCTACTTATCCATATACAGATTTGGCAATTGACAATGCAAGGTGGTCTCTCTCTCTCTCTCTCTCGTGTCAAAATGAAAACAGCTTCCAGCCCCTTTCATGAAGGACTACTTGTGCATATTGCAACATTTCAGTTTCTAAGTGAATGAGCAAAAGAGCATACAGCACCTGGTATTCCCAGGCGGTCTCCCATCCAAGTACTAACCAGGCCCGACCCTGCTTAGCTTCCGAGATCAGACGAGATCGGGCGTTGCCAGGCTGGTATGGCCGTACGAAATAAGTTGACAACCATAGGCTACTTATCCATATACAGATTTGGCAATTGACAATGCAAGGTGGTCTCTCTCTCTCTCTCGTGTCTAAATGAAAACAGCTTCCAGCCCCTTTCATGAAGGACTACTTGTGCATATTGCAACATTTCAGTTTCTAAGTGAATGAGCAAAAGAGCATACAGCACCTGGTATTCCCAGGCTGTCTCCCATCCAAGTACTAACCAGGCCCGACCCTGCTTAGCTTCCGAGATCAGACGAGATCGGGCGTTGCCAGGCTGGTTTGGCCGTACGAAATAAGTTGACAACCATAGGCTACTTATCCATATACAGATTTGGCAATTGACAATGCAAGATGGTCTCTCTCTCTCTCTCTCTCTCTCTCTCTCTCTCTCTCTCTCTCTCTCTCTCTCTCTCTCTCTCTCTCTCTCTCTCTCTCTCTCTCTCTCTCTCTCTCTCGCTCTCGTGTCAAAATGAAAACAGCTTCCAGCCCCTTTCATGAAGGACTACTTGTGCATATTGCAACATTTCAGTTTCTAAGTGAATGAGCAAAAGAGCATACAGCACATGGTATTCCCAGGCGGTCTCCCATCCAAGTACTAACCAGGCCCGACCCTGCTTAGCTTCCGAGATCAGACGAGATCGGGCGTTGCCAGGCTGGTTTGGCCGTACGAAATAAGTTGACAACCATAGGCTACTTATCCATATACAGATTTGGCAATTGACAATGCAAGATGGTCTCTCTCTCTCTCTCTCTCTCTCTCTCTCTCTCTCTCTCTCTCTCTCTCTCTCTCTCTCGCTCTCGTGTCAAAATGAAAACAGCTTCCAGCCCCTTTCATGAAGGACTACTTGTGCATATTGCAACATTTCAGTTTCTAAGTGAATGAGCAAAAGAGCATACAGCACATGGTATTCCCAGGCGGTCTCCCATCCAAGTACTAACCAGGCCCGACCCTGCTTAGCTTCCGAGATCAGACGAGATCGGGCGTTGCCAGGCTGGTATGGCCGTATGAAATAAGTTGACAACCATAGGCTACTTATCCATATACAGATTTGGCAATTGACAATGCAAGGTGGTCTCTCTCTCTCTCTCTCTCGTGTCAAAATGAAAACAGCTTCCAGCCCCTTTCATGAAGGACTACTTGTGCATATTGCAACATTTCAGTTTCTAAGTGAATGAGCAAAAGAGCATACAGCACCTGGTATTCCCAGGCGGTCTCCCATCCAAGTACTAACCAGGCCCGACCCTGCTTAGCTTCCAAGATCAGACGAGATCGGGCGTTGCCAGGCTGGTATGGCCGTACGAAATAAGTTGACAACCATAGGCTACTTATCCATATACAGATTT
>NC_140363.1:522500-557500 GCF_054491055.1 Hypomesus nipponensis | reverse complement strand
AGCACCTGGTATTCCCAGGCGGTCTCCCATCCAAGTACTAACCAGGCCCGACCCTGCTTAGCTTCCGAGATCAGACGAGATTGGGCGTTGCCAGGCTGGTATGGCCGTACGAAATAAGTTGACAACCATAGGCTACTTATCCATATACAGATTTGGCAATTGACAATGCAAGGTGGTCTCTCTCTCTCTCTCTCGTGTCAAAATGAAAACAGCTTCCAGCCCCTTTCATGAAGGACTACTTGTGCATATTGCAACATTTCAGTTTCTAAGTGAATGAGCAAAAGAGCATACAGCACATGGTATTCCCAGGCGGTCTCCCATCCAAGTACTAACCAGGCCCGACCCTGCTTAGCTTCCGAGATCAGACGAGATCGGGCGTTGCAAGGCTGGTTTGGCCGTACGAAATAAGTTGACAACCATAGGCTACTTATCCATATACAGATTTGGCAATTGACAATGCAAGGTGGTATCTCTCTCTCTCTCTCTCTCTCTCTCTCTCTCTCTCTCTCTCTCTCTCTCTCTCTCTCTCTCTCTCTCTCGTGTCAAAATGAAAACAGCTTCCAGCCCCTTTCATGAAGGACTACTTGTGCATATTGCAACATTTCAGTTTCTAAGTGAATGAATCAAAAGAGCATACAGCACCTGGTATTCCCAGGCGGTCTCCCATCCAAGTACTAACCAGGCCCGACCCTGCTTAGCTTCCGAGATCAGACGAGATTGGGCGTTGCCAGGCTGGTATGGCCGTACGAAATAAGTTGACAACCATAGGCTACTTATCCATATACAGATTTGGCAATTGACAATGCAAGGTGGTCTCTCTCTCTCTCTCTCTCTCTCGTGTCAAAATGAAAACAGCTTCCAGCCCCTTTCATGAAGGACTACTTGTGCATATTGCAACATTTCAGTTTCTAAGTGAATGAGCAAAAGAGCATACAGCACATGGTATTCCCAGGCGGTCTCCCATCCAAGTACTAACCAGGCCCGACCCTGCTTAGCTTCCGAGATCAGACGAGATCGGGCGTTGCAAGGCTGGTTTGGCCGTACGAAATAAGTTGACAACCATAGGCTACTTATCCATATACAGATTTGGCAATTGACAATGCAAGGTGGTCTCTCTCTCTCTCTCTCGTGTCAAAATGAAAACAGCTTCCAGCCCCTTTCATGAAGGACTACTTGTGCATATTGCAACATTTCAGTTTCTAAGTGAATGAATCAAAAGAGCATACAGCACCTGGTATTCCCAGGCGGTCTCCCATCCAAGTACTAACCAGGCCCGACCCTGCTTAGCTTCCGAGATCAGACGAGATTGGGCGTTGCCAGGCTGGTATGGCCGTACGAAATAAGTTGACAACCATAGGCTACTTATCCATATACAGATTTGGCAATTGACAATGCAAGGTGGTCTCTCTCTCTCTCTCTCGTGTCAAAATGAAAACAGCTTCCAGCCCCTTTCATGAAGGACTACTTGTGCATATTGCAACATTTCAGTTTCTAAGTGAATGAGCAAAAGAGCATACAGCACATGGTATTCCCAGGCGGTCTCCCATCCAAGTACTAACCAGGCCCGACCCTGCTTAGCTTCCGAGATCAGACGAGATCGGGCGTTGCAAGGCTGGTTTGGCCGTACGAAATAAGTTGACAACCATAGGCTACTTATCCATATACAGATTTGGCAATTGACAATGCAAGGTGGTATCTCTCTCTCTCTCTCTCTCTCTCTCTCTCTCTCTCTCTCTCTCTCTCTCTCTCTCTCTCTCTCTCTCTCTCTCTCTCTCTCTCGTGTCAAAATGAAAACAGCTTCCAGCCCCTTTCATGAAGGACTACTTGTGCATATTGCAACATTTCAGTTTCTAAGTGAATGAATCAAAAGAGCATACAGCACCTGGTATTCCCAGGCGGTCTCCCATCCAAGTACTAACCAGGCCCGACCCTGCTTAGCTTCCGAGATCAGACGAGATTGGGCGTTGCCAGGCTGGTATGGCCGTACGAAATAAGTTGACAACCATAGGCTACTTATCCATATACAGATTTGGCAATTGACAATGCAAGGTGGTCTCTCTCTCT
Organism: Hypomesus nipponensis; assembly: GCF_054491055.1. NCBI lineage: Eukaryota > Metazoa > Chordata > Actinopteri > Osmeriformes > Osmeridae > Hypomesus > Hypomesus nipponensis. The sequence goes on along the minus strand of NC_140363.1, from coordinate 555,436 downwards.
CTCTCTCGTGTCAAAATGAAAACAGCTTCCAGCCCCTTTCATGAAGGACTACTTGTGCATATTGCAACATTTCAGTTTCTAAGTGAATGAGCAAAAGAGCATACAGCACATGGTATTCCCAGGCGGTCTCCCATCCAAGTACTAACCAGGCCCGACCCTGCTTAGCTTCCGAGATCAGACGAGATCGGGCGTTGCAAGGCTGGTTTGGCCGTACGAAATAAGTTGACAACCATAGGCTACTTATCCATATACAGATTTGGCAATTGACAATGCAAGGTGGTATCTCTCTCTCTCTCTCTCTCTCTCTCTCTCTCTCTCTCTCTCTCTCTCTCTCTCTCTCTCTCTCTCTCTCTCTCTCGTGTCAAAATGAAAACAGCTTCCAGCCCCTTTCATGAAGGACTACTTGTGCATATTGCAACATTTCAGTTTCTAAGTGAATGAATCAAAAGAGCATACAGCACCTGGTATTCCCAGGCGGTCTCCCATCCAAGTACTAACCAGGCCCGACCCTGCTTAGCTTCCGAGATCAGACGAGATTGGGCGTTGCCAGGCTGGTATGGCCGTACGAAATAAGTTGACAACCATAGGCTACTTATCCATATACAGATTTGGCAATTGACAATGCAAGGTGGTCTCTCTCTCTCTCTCTCGTGTCAAAATGAAAACAGCTTCCAGCCCCTTTCATGAAGGACTACTTGTGCATATTGCAACATTTCAGTTTCTAAGTGAATGAATCAAAAGAGCATACAGCACCTGGTATTCCCAGGCGGTCTCCCATCCAAGTACTAACCAGGCCCGACCCTGCTTAGCTTCCGAGATCAGACGAGATTGGGCGTTGCCAGGCTGGTATGGCCGTACGAAATAAGTTGACAACCATAGGCTACTTATCCATATACAGATTTGGCAATTGACAAGGCAAGGTGGTCTCTCTCTCTCTCTCTCGTGTCAAAATGAAAACAGCTTCCAGCCCCTTTCATGAAGGACTACTTGTGCATATTGCAACATTTCAGTTTCTAAGTGAATGAGCAAAAGAGCATACAGCACATGGTATTCCCAGGCGGTCTCCCATCCAAGTACTAACCAGGCCCGACCCTGCTTAGCTTCCGAGATCAGACGAGATCGGGCGTTGCAAGGCTGGTTTGGCCGTACGAAATAAGTTGACAACCATAGGCTACTTATCCATATACAGATTTGGCAATTGACAATGCAAGGTGGTATCTCTCTCTCTCTCTCTCTCTCTCTCTCTCTCTCTCTCTCTCTCTCTCTCTCTCTCTCTCTCTCTCTCTCTCTCGTGTCAAAATGAAAACAGCTTCCAGCCCCTTTCATGAAGGACTACTTGTGCATATTGCAACATTTCAGTTTCTAAGTGAATGAATCAAAAGAGCATACAGCACCTGGTATTCCCAGGCGGTCTCCCATCCAAGTACTAACCAGGCCCGACCCTGCTTAGCTTCCGAGATCAGACGAGATTGGGCGTTGCCAGGCTGGTATGGCCGTACGAAATAAGTTGACAACCATAGGCTACTTATCCATATACAGATTTGGCAATTGACAATGCAAGGTGGTCTCTCTCTCTCTCTCTCGTGTCAAAATGAAAACAGCTTCCAGCCCCTTTCATGAAGGACTACTTGTGCATATTGCAACATTTCAGTTTCTAAGTGAATGAATCAAAAGAGCATACAGCACCTGGTATTCCCAGGCGGTCTCCCATCCAAGTACTAACCAGGCCCGACCCTGCTTAGCTTCCGAGATCAGACGAGATTGGGCGTTGCCAGGCTGGTATGGCCGTACGAAATAAGTTGACAACCATAGGCTACTTATCCATATACAGATTTGGCAATTGACAAGGCAAGGTGGTCTCTCTCTCTCTCTCTCGTGTCAAAATGAAAACAGCTTCCAGCCCCTTTCATGAAGGACTACTTGTGCATATTGCAACATTTCAGTTTCTAAGTGAATGAGCAAAAGAGCATACAGCACATGGTATTCCCAGGCGGTCTCCCATCCAAGTACTAACCAGGCCCGACCCTGCTTAGCTTCCGAGATCAGACGAGATCGGGCGTTGCAAGGCTGGTTTGGCCGTACGAAATAAGTTGACAACCATAGGCTACTTATCCATATACAGATTTGGCAATTGACAATGCAAGGTGGTATCTCTCTCTCTCTCTCTCTCTCTCTCTCTCTCTCTCTCTCTCTCTCTCTCTCTCTCTCTCTCTCTCTCTCTCTCTCTCTCGTGTCAAAATGAAAACAGCTTCCAGCCCCTTTCATGAAGGACTACTTGTGCATATTGCAACATTTCAGTTTCTAAGTGAATGAATCAAAAGAGCATACAGCACCTGGTATTCCCAGGCGGTCTCCCATCCAAGTACTAACCAGGCCCGACCCTGCTTAGCTTCCGAGATCAGACGAGATTGGGCGTTGCCAGGCTGGTATGGCCGTACGAAATAAGTTGACAACCATAGGCTACTTATCCATATACAGATTTGGCAATTGACAATGCAAGGTGGTCTCTCTCTCTCTCTCTCGTGTCAAAATGAAAACAGCTTCCAGCCCCTTTCATGAAGGACTACTTGTGCATATTGCAACATTTCAGTTTCTAAGTGAATGAATCAAAAGAGCATACAGCACCTGGTATTCCCAGGCGGTCTCCCATCCAAGTACTAACCAGGCCCGACCCTGCTTAGCTTCCGAGATCAGACGAGATTGGGCGTTGCCAGGCTGGTATGGCCGTACGAAATAAGTTGACAACCATAGGCTACTTATCCATATACAGATTTGGCAATTGACAATGCAAGGTGGTCTCTCTCTCTCTCTCTCGTGTCAAAATGAAAACAGCTTCCAGCCCCTTTCATGAAGGACTACTTGTGCATATTGCAACATTTCAGTTTCTAAGTGAATGAATCAAAAGAGCATACAGCACCTGGTATTCCCAGGCGGTCTCCCATCCAAGTACTAACCAGGCCCGACCCTGCTTAGCTTCCGAGATCAGACGAGATTGGGCGTTGCCAGGCTGGTATGGCCGTACGAAATAAGTTGACAACCATAGGCTACTTATCCATATACAGATTTGGCAATTGACAAGGCAAGGTGGTCTCTCTCTCTCTCTCTCTCTCTCGTGTCAAAATGAAAACAGCTTCCAGCCCCTTTCATGAAGGACTACTTGTGCATATTGCAACATTTCAGTTTCTAAGTGAATGAGCAAAAGAGCATACAGCACATGGTATTCCCAGGCGGTCTCCCATCCAAGTACTAACCAGGCCCGACCCTGCTTAGCTTCCGAGATCAGACGAGATCGGGCGTTGCCAGGCTGGTATGGCCGTACGAAATAAGTTGACAACCATAGGCTACTTATCCATATACAGATTTGGCAATTGACAATGCAAGGTGGTCTCTCTCTCTCTCTCTCTCGTGTCAAAATGAAAACAGCTTCCAGCCCCTTTCATGAAGGACTACTTGTGCATATTGCAACATTTCAGTTTCTAAGTGAATGAGCAAAAGAGCATACAGCACCTGGTATTCCCAGGCGGTCTCCCATCCAAGTACTAACCAGGCCCGACCCTGCTTAGCTTCCGAGATCAGACGAGATCGGGCGTTGCCAGGCTGGTATGGCCGTACGAAATAAGTTGACAACCATAGGCTACTTATCCATATACAGATTTGGCAATTGACAATGCAAGGTGGTCTCTCTCTCTCTCGTGTCTAAATGAAAACAGCTTCCAGCCCCTTTCATGAAGGACTACTTGTGCATATTGCAACATTTCAGTTTCTAAGTGAATGAGCAAAAGAGCATACAGCACCTGGTATTCCCAGGCTGTCTCCCATCCAAGTACTAACCAGGCCCGACCCTGCTTAGCTTCCGAGATCAGACGAGATCGGGCGTTGCCAGGCTGGTTTGGCCGTACGAAATAAGTTGACAACCATAGGCTACTTATCCATATACAGATTTGGCAATTGACAATGCAAGATGGTCTCTCTCTCTCTCTCTCTCTCGTGTCAAAATGAAAACAGCTTCCAGCCCCTTTCATGAAGGACTACTTGTGCATATTGCAACATTTCAGTTTCTAAGTGAATGAGCAAAAGAGCATACAGCACATGGTATTCCCAGGCGGTCTCCCATCCAAGTACTAACCAGGCCCGACCCTGCTTAGCTTCCGAGATCAGACGAGATCGGGCGTTGCAAGGCTGGTTTGGCCGTACGAAATAAGTTGACAACCATAGGCTACTTATCCATATACAGATTTGGCAATTGACAATGCAAGGTGGTATCTCTCTCTCTCTCTCTCTCTCTCTCTCTCTCTCTCTCTCTCTCTCTCTCTCTCTCTCTCTCTCTCTCGTGTCAAAATGAAAACAGCTTCCAGCCCCTTTCATGAAGGACTACTTGTGCATATTGCAACATTTCAGTTTCTAAGTGAATGAATCAAAAGAGCATACAGCACCTGGTATTCCCAGGCGGTCTCCCATCCAAGTACTAACCAGGCCCGACCCTGCTTAGCTTCCGAGATCAGACGAGATTGGGCGTTGCCAGGCTGGTATGGCCGTACGAAATAAGTTGACAACCATAGGCTACTTATCCATATACAGATTTGGCAATTGACAATGCAAGGTGGTCTCTCTCTCTCTCTCTCGTGTCAAAATGAAAACAGCTTCCAGCCCCTTTCATGAAGGACTACTTGTGCATATTGCAACATTTCAGTTTCTAAGTGAATGAATCAAAAGAGCATACAGCACCTGGTATTCCCAGGCGGTCTCCCATCCAAGTACTAACCAGGCCCGACCCTGCTTAGCTTCCGAGATCAGACGAGATTGGGCGTTGCCAGGCTGGTATGGCCGTACGAAATAAGTTGACAACCATAGGCTACTTATCCATATACAGATTTGGCAATTGACAATGCAAGGTGGTCTCTCTCTCTCTCTCTCGTGTCAAAATGAAAACAGCTTCCAGCCCCTTTCATGAAGGACTACTTGTGCATATTGCAACATTTCAGTTTCTAAGTGAATGAATCAAAAGAGCATACAGCACCTGGTATTCCCAGGCGGTCTCCCATCCAAGTACTAACCAGGCCCGACCCTGCTTAGCTTCCGAGATCAGACGAGATTGGGCGTTGCCAGGCTGGTATGGCCGTACGAAATAAGTTGACAACCATAGGCTACTTATCCATATACAGATTTGGCAATTGACAAGGCAAGGTGGTCTCTCTCTCTCTCTCTCTCTCTCGTGTCAAAATGAAAACAGCTTCCAGCCCCTTTCATGAAGGACTACTTGTGCATATTGCAACATTTCAGTTTCTAAGTGAATGAGCAAAAGAGCATACAGCACATGGTATTCCCAGGCGGTCTCCCATCCAAGTACTAACCAGGCCCGACCCTGCTTAGCTTCCGAGATCAGACGAGATCGGGCGTTGCCAGGCTGGTATGGCCGTACGAAATAAGTTGACAACCATAGGCTACTTATCCATATACAGATTTGGCAATTGACAATGCAAGGTGGTCTCTCTCTCTCTCTCTCTCGTGTCAAAATGAAAACAGCTTCCAGCCCCTTTCATGAAGGACTACTTGTGCATATTGCAACATTTCAGTTTCTAAGTGAATGAGCAAAAGAGCATACAGCACCTGGTATTCCCAGGCGGTCTCCCATCCAAGTACTAACCAGGCCCGACCCTGCTTAGCTTCCGAGATCAGACGAGATCGGGCGTTGCCAGGCTGGTATGGCCGTACGAAATAAGTTGACAACCATAGGCTACTTATCCATATACAGATTTGGCAATTGACAATGCAAGGTGGTCTCTCTCTCTCTCTCGTGTCTAAATGAAAACAGCTTCCAGCCCCTTTCATGAAGGACTACTTGTGCATATTGCAACATTTCAGTTTCTAAGTGAATGAGCAAAAGAGCATACAGCACATGGTATTCCCAGGCGGTCTCCCATCCAAGTACTAACCAGGCCCGACCCTGCTTAGCTTCCGAGATCAGACGAGATCGGGCGTTGCAAGGCTGGTTTGGCCGTACGAAATAAGTTGACAACCATAGGCTACTTATCCATATACAGATTTGGCAATTGACAATGCAAGGTGGTATCTCTCTCTCTCTCTCTCTCTCTCTCTCTCTCTCTCTCTCTCTCTCTCTCTCTCTCTCTCTCGTGTCAAAATGAAAACAGCTTCCAGCCCCTTTCATGAAGGACTACTTGTGCATATTGCAACATTTCAGTTTCTAAGTGAATGAATCAAAAGAGCATACAGCACCTGGTATTCCCAGGCGGTCTCCCATCCAAGTACTAACCAGGCCCGACCCTGCTTAGCTTCCGAGATCAGACGAGATTGGGCGTTGCCAGGCTGGTATGGCCGTACGAAATAAGTTGACAACCATAGGCTACTTATCCATATACAGATTTGGCAATTGACAATGCAAGGTGGTCTCTCTCTCTCTCTCTCTCTCTCGTGTCAAAATGAAAACAGCTTCCAGCCCCTTTCATGAAGGACTACTTGTGCATATTGCAACATTTCAGTTTCTAAGTGAATGAGCAAAAGAGCATACAGCACATGGTATTCCCAGGCGGTCTCCAATCCAAGTACTAACCAGGCCCGACCCTGCTTAGCTTCCGAGATCAGACGAGATCGGGCGTTGCAAGGCTGGTTTGGCCGTACGAAATAAGTTGACAACCATAGGCTACTTATCCATATACAGATTTGGCAATTGACAATGCAAGGTGGTCTCTCTCTCTCTCTCTCGTGTCAAAATGAAAACAGCTTCCAGCCCCTTTCATGAAGGACTACTTGTGCATATTGCAACATTTCAGTTTCTAAGTGAATGAATCAAAAGAGCATACAGCACCTGGTATTCCCAGGCGGTCTCCCATCCAAGTACTAACCAGGCCCGACCCTGCTTAGCTTCCGAGATCAGACGAGATTGGGCGTTGCCAGGCTGGTATGGCCGTACGAAATAAGTTGACAACCATAGGCTACTTATCCATATACAGATTTGGCAATTGACAATGCAAGGTGGTCTCTCTCTCTCTCTCTCGTGTCAAAATGAAAACAGCTTCCAGCCCCTTTCATGAAGGACTACTTGTGCATATTGAAACATTTCAGTTTCTAAGTGAATGAGCAAAAGAGCATACAGCACATGGTATTCCCAGGCGGTCTCCCATCCAAGTACTAACCAGGCCCGACCCTGCTTAGCTTCCGAGATCAGACGAGATCGGGCGTTGCAAGGCTGGTTTGGCCGTACGAAATAAGTTGACAACCATAGGCTACTTATCCATATACAGATTTGGCAATTGACAATGCAAGGTGGTATCTCTCTCTCTCTCTCTCTCTCTCTCTCTCTCTCTCTCTCTCTCTCTCTCTCTCTCTCTCTCTCTCTCTCTCTCTCTCTCTCGTGTCAAAATGAAAACAGCTTCCAGCCCCTTTCATGAAGGACTACTTGTGCATATTGCAACATTTCAGTTTCTAAGTGAATGAATCAAAAGAGCATACAGCACCTGGTATTCCCAGGCGGTCTCCCATCCAAGTACTAACCAGGCCCGACCCTGCTTAGCTTCCGAGATCAGACGAGATTGGGCGTTGCCAGGCTGGTATGGCCGTACGAAATAAGTTGACAACCATAGGCTACTTATCCATATACAGATTTGGCAATTGACAATGCAAGGTGGTCTCTCTCTCTCTCTCTCGTGTCAAAATGAAAACAGCTTCCAGCCCCTTTCATGAAGGACTACTTGTGCATATTGCAACATTTCAGTTTCTAAGTGAATGAGCAAAAGAGCATACAGCACATGGTATTCCCAGGCGGTCTCCCATCCAAGTACTAACCAGGCCCGACCCTGCTTAGCTTCCGAGATCAGACGAGATCGGGCGTTGCAAGGCTGGTTTGGCCGTACGAAATAAGTTGACAACCATAGGCTACTTATCCATATACAGATTTGGCAATTGACAATGCAAGGTGGTATCTCTCTCTCTCTCTCTCTCTCTCTCTCTCTCTCTCTCTCTCTCTCTCTCTCTCTCTCTCTCTCTCTCTCTCTCTCTCTCTCTCGTGTCAAAATGAAAACAGCTTCCAGCCCCTTTCATGAAGGACTACTTGTGCATATTGCAACATTTCAGTTTCTAAGTGAATGAATCAAAAGAGCATACAGCACCTGGTATTCCCAGGCGGTCTCCCATCCAAGTACTAACCAGGCCCGACCCTGCTTAGCTTCCGAGATCAGACGAGATTGGGCGTTGCCAGGCTGGTATGGCCGTACGAAATAAGTTGACAACCATAGGCTACTTATCCATATACAGATTTGGCAATTGACAATGCAAGGTGGTCTCTCTCTCTCTCTCTCGTGTCAAAATGAAAACAGCTTCCAGCCCCTTTCATGAAGGACTACTTGTGCATATTGCAACATTTCAGTTTCTAAGTGAATGAATCAAAAGAGCATACAGCACCTGGTATTCCCAGGCGGTCTCCCATCCAAGTACTAACCAGGCCCGACCCTGCTTAGCTTCCGAGATCAGACGAGATTGGGCGTTGCCAGGCTGGTATGGCCGTACGAAATAAGTTGACAACCATAGGCTACTTATCCATATACAGATTTGGCAATTGACAAGGCAAGGTGGTCTCTCTCTCTCTCTCTCGTGTCAAAATGAAAACAGCTTCCAGCCCCTTTCATGAAGGACTACTTGTGCATATTGCAACATTTCAGTTTCTAAGTGAATGAGCAAAAGAGCATACAGCACATGGTATTCCCAGGCGGTCTCCCATCCAAGTACTAACCAGGCCCGACCCTGCTTAGCTTCCGAGATCAGACGAGATCGGGCGTTGCAAGGCTGGTTTGGCCGTACGAAATAAGTTGACAACCATAGGCTACTTATCCATATACAGATTTGGCAATTGACAATGCAAGGTGGTATCTCTCTCTCTCTCTCTCTCTCTCTCTCTCTCTCTCTCTCTCTCTCTCTCTCTCGTGTCAAAATGAAAACAGCTTCCAGCCCCTTTCATGAAGGACTACTTGTGCATATTGCAACATTTCAGTTTCTAAGTGAATGAATCAAAAGAGCATACAGCACCTGGTATTCCCAGGCGGTCTCCCATCCAAGTACTAACCAGGCCCGACCCTGCTTAGCTTCCGAGATCAGACGAGATTGGGCGTTGCCAGGCTGGTATGGCCGTACGAAATAAGTTGACAACCATAGGCTACTTATCCATATACAGATTTGGCAATTGACAATGCAAGGTGGTCTCTCTCTCTCTCTCTCGTGTCAAAATGAAAACAGCTTCCAGCCCCTTTCATGAAGGACTACTTGTGCATATTGCAACATTTCAGTTTCTAAGTGAATGAATCAAAAGAGCATACAGCACCTGGTATTCCCAGGCGGTCTCCCATCCAAGTACTAACCAGGCCCGACCCTGCTTAGCTTCCGAGATCAGACGAGATTGGGCGTTGCCAGGCTGGTATGGCCGTACGAAATAAGTTGACAACCATAGGCTACTTATCCATATACAGATTTGGCAATTGACAATGCAAGGTGGTCTCTCTCTCTCTCTCTCGTGTCAAAATGAAAACAGCTTCCAGCCCCTTTCATGAAGGACTACTTGTGCATATTGCAACATTTCAGTTTCTAAGTGAATGAATCAAAAGAGCATACAGCACCTGGTATTCCCAGGCGGTCTCCCATCCAAGTACTAACCAGGCCCGACCCTGCTTAGCTTCCGAGATCAGACGAGATTGGGCGTTGCCAGGCTGGTATGGCCGTACGAAATAAGTTGACAACCATAGGCTACTTATCCATATACAGATTTGGCAATTGACAAGGCAAGGTGGTCTCTCTCTCTCTCTCTCTCTCTCGTGTCAAAATGAAAACAGCTTCCAGCCCCTTTCATGAAGGACTACTTGTGCATATTGCAACATTTCAGTTTCTAAGTGAATGAGCAAAAGAGCATACAGCACATGGTATTCCCAGGCGGTCTCCCATCCAAGTACTAACCAGGCCCGACCCTGCTTAGCTTCCGAGATCAGACGAGATCGGGCGTTGCCAGGCTGGTATGGCCGTACGAAATAAGTTGACAACCATAGGCTACTTATCCATATACAGATTTGGCAATTGACAATGCAAGGTGGTCTCTCTCTCTCTCTCTCTCGTGTCAAAATGAAAACAGCTTCCAGCCCCTTTCATGAAGGACTACTTGTGCATATTGCAACATTTCAGTTTCTAAGTGAATGAGCAAAAGAGCATACAGCACCTGGTATTCCCAGGCGGTCTCCCATCCAAGTACTAACCAGGCCCGACCCTGCTTAGCTTCCGAGATCAGACGAGATCGGGCGTTGCCAGGCTGGTATGGCCGTACGAAATAAGTTGACAACCATAGGCTACTTATCCATATACAGATTTGGCAATTGACAATGCAAGGTGGTCTCTCTCTCTCTCGTGTCTAAATGAAAACAGCTTCCAGCCCCTTTCATGAAGGACTACTTGTGCATATTGCAACATTTCAGTTTCTAAGTGAATGAGCAAAAGAGCATACAGCACCTGGTATTCCCAGGCTGTCTCCCATCCAAGTACTAACCAGGCCCGACCCTGCTTAGCTTCCGAGATCAGACGAGATCGGGCGTTGCCAGGCTGGTTTGGCCGTACGAAATAAGTTGACAACCATAGGCTACTTATCCATATACAGATTTGGCAATTGACAATGCAAGATGGTCTCTCTCTCTCTCTCTCTCTCTCGTGTCAAAATGAAAACAGCTTCCAGCCCCTTTCATGAAGGACTACTTGTGCATATTGCAACATTTCAGTTTCTAAGTGAATGAGCAAAAGAGCATACAGCACATGGTATTCCCAGGCGGTCTCCCATCCAAGTACTAACCAGGCCCGACCCTGCTTAGCTTCCGAGATCAGACGAGATCGGGCGTTGCAAGGCTGGTTTGGCCGTACGAAATAAGTTGACAACCATAGGCTACTTATCCATATACAGATTTGGCAATTGACAATGCAAGGTGGTATCTCTCTCTCTCTCTCTCTCTCTCTCTCTCTCTCTCTCTCTCTCTCTCTCTCTCTCTCTCTCTCTCTCTCTCGTGTCAAAATGAAAACAGCTTCCAGCCCCTTTCATGAAGGACTACTTGTGCATATTGCAACATTTCAGTTTCTAAGTGAATGAATCAAAAGAGCATACAGCACCTGGTATTCCCAGGCGGTCTCCCATCCAAGTACTAACCAGGCCCGACCCTGCTTAGCTTCCGAGATCAGACGAGATTGGGCGTTGCCAGGCTGGTATGGCCGTACGAAATAAGTTGACAACCATAGGCTACTTATCCATATACAGATTTGGCAATTGACAATGCAAGGTGGTCTCTCTCTCTCTCTCTCGTGTCAAAATGAAAACAGCTTCCAGCCCCTTTCATGAAGGACTACTTGTGCATATTGCAACATTTCAGTTTCTAAGTGAATGAATCAAAAGAGCATACAGCACCTGGTATTCCCAGGCGGTCTCCCATCCAAGTACTAACCAGGCCCGACCCTGCTTAGCTTCCGAGATCAGACGAGATTGGGCGTTGCCAGGCTGGTATGGCCGTACGAAATAAGTTGACAACCATAGGCTACTTATCCATATACAGATTTGGCAATTGACAATGCAAGGTGGTCTCTCTCTCTCTCTCGTGTCAAAATGAAAACAGCTTCCAGCCCCTTTCATGAAGGACTACTTGTGCATATTGCAACATTTCAGTTTCTAAGTGAATGAATCAAAAGAGCATACAGCACCTGGTATTCCCAGGCGGTCTCCCATCCAAGTACTAACCAGGCCCGACCCTGCTTAGCTTCCGAGATCAGACGAGATTGGGCGTTGCCAGGCTGGTATGGCCGTACGAAATAAGTTGACAACCATAGGCTACTTATCCATATACAGATTTGGCAATTGACAAGGCAAGGTGGTCTCTCTCTCTCTCTCTCTCTCTCGTGTCAAAATGAAAACAGCTTCCAGCCCCTTTCATGAAGGACTACTTGTGCATATTGCAACATTTCAGTTTCTAAGTGAATGAGCAAAAGAGCATACAGCACATGGTATTCCCAGGCGGTCTCCCATCCAAGTACTAACCAGGCCCGACCCTGCTTAGCTTCCGAGATCAGACGAGATCGGGCGTTGCCAGGCTGGTATGGCCGTACGAAATAAGTTGACAACCATAGGCTACTTATCCATATACAGATTTGGCAATTGACAATGCAAGGTGGTCTCTCTCTCTCTCTCTCTCGTGTCAAAATGAAAACAGCTTCCAGCCCCTTTCATGAAGGACTACTTGTGCATATTGCAACATTTCAGTTTCTAAGTGAATGAGCAAAAGAGCATACAGCACCTGGTATTCCCAGGCGGTCTCCCATCCAAGTACTAACCAGGCCCGACCCTGCTTAGCTTCCGAGATCAGACGAGATCGGGCGTTGCCAGGCTGGTATGGCCGTACGAAATAAGTTGACAACCATAGGCTACTTATCCATATACAGATTTGGCAATTGACAATGCAAGGTGGTCTCTCTCTCTCTCTCGTGTCTAAATGAAAACAGCTTCCAGCCCCTTTCATGAAGGACTACTTGTGCATATTGCAACATTTCAGTTTCTAAGTGAATGAGCAAAAGAGCATACAGCACCTGGTATTCCCAGGCTGTCTCCCATCCAAGTACTAACCAGGCCCGACCCTGCTTAGCTTCCGAGATCAGACGAGATCGGGCGTTGCCAGGCTGGTTTAGCCGTACGAAATAAGTTGACAACCATAGGCTACTTATCCATATACAGATTTGGCAATTGACAATGCAAGATGGTCTCTCTCTCTCTCTCTCTCTCTCTCTCTCTCTCTCTCTCTCTCTCTCTCTCTCTCTCTCTCTCTCGTGTCAAAATGAAAACAGCTTCCAGCCCCTTTCATGAAGGACTACTTGTGCATATTGCAACATTTCAGTTTCTAAGTGAATGAGCAAAAGAGCATACAGCACCTGGTATTCCCAGGCGGTCTCCCATTCAAGTACTAACCAGGCCCGACCCTGCTTAGCTTCCGAGATCAGACGAGATCGGGCGTTGCCAGGCTGGTATGGCCGTACGAAATAAGTTGACAACCATAGGCTACTTATCCATATACAGATTTGGCAATTGACAATGCAAGGTGGTCTCTCTCTCTCGCTCTCGTGTCAAAATGAAAACAGCTTCCAGCCCCTTTCATGAAGGACTACTTGTGCATATTGCAACATTTCAGTTTCTAAGTGAATGAGCAAAAGAGCATACAGCACATGGTATTCCCAGGCGGTCTCCCATCCAAGTACTAACCAGGCCCGACCCTGCTTAGCTTCCGAGATCAGACGAGATCGGGCGTTGCCAGGCTGGTATGGCCGTACGAAATAAGTTGACAACCATAGGCTACTTATCCATATACAGATTTGGCAATTGACAATGCAAGGTGGTCTCTCTCTCTCTCTCTCTCGTGTCAAAATGAAAACAGCTTCCAGCCCCTTTCATGAAGGACTACTTGTGCATATTGCAACATTTCAGTTTCTAAGTGAATGAGCAAAAGAGCATACAGCACCTGGTATTCCCAGGCGGTCTCCCATCCAAGTACTAACCAGGCCCGACCCTGCTTAGCTTCCGAGATCAGACGAGATCGGGCGTTGCCAGGCTGGTATGGCCGTACGAAATAAGTTGACAACCATAGGCTACTTATCCATATACAGATTTGGCAATTGACAATGCAAGGTGGTCTCTCTCTCTCTCTCTCGTGTCAAAATGAAAACAGCTTCCAGCCCCTTTCATGAAGGACTACTTGTGCATATTGCAACATTTCAGTTTCTAAGTGAATGAATCAAAAGAGCATACAGCACCTGGTATTCCCAGGCGGTCTCCCATCCAAGTACTAACCAGGCCCGACCCTGCTTAGCTTCCGAGATCAGACGAGATTGGGCGTTGCCAGGCTGGTATGGCCGTACGAAATAAGTTGACAACCATAGGCTACTTATCCATATACAGATTTGGCAATTGACAATGCAAGGTGGTCTCTCTCTCTCTCTCTCGTGTCAAAATGAAAACAGCTTCCAGCCCCTTTCATGAAGGACTACTTGTGCATATTGCAACATTTCAGTTTCTAAGTGAATGAATCAAAAGAGCATACAGCACCTGGTATTCCCAGGCGGTCTCCCATCCAAGTACTAACCAGGCCCGACCCTGCTTAGCTTCCGAGATCAGACGAGATTGGGCGTTGCCAGGCTGGTATGGCCGTACGAAATAAGTTGACAACCATAGGCTACTTATCCATATACAGATTTGGCAATTGACAATGCAAGGTGGTCTCTCTCTCTCTCTCTCTCTCTCGTGTCAAAATGAAAACAGCTTCCAGCCCCTTTCATGAAGGACTACTTGTGCATATTGCAACATTTCAGTTTCTAAGTGAATGAGCAAAAGAGCATACAGCACATGGTATTCCCAGGCGGTCTCCCATCCAAGTACTAACCAGGCCCGACCCTGCTTAGCTTCCGAGATCAGACGAGATCGGGCGTTGCAAGGCTGGTTTGGCCGTACGAAATAAGTTGACAACCATAGGCTACTTATCCATATACAGATTTGGCAATTGACAATGCAAGGTGGTATCTCTCTCTCTCTCTCTCTCTCTCTCTCTCTCTCTCTCTCTCTCTCTCTCTCTCTCTCTCTCTCTCTCTCTCTCTCTCGTGTCAAAATGAAAACAGCTTCCAGCCCCTTTCATGAAGGACTACTTGTGCATATTGCAACATTTCAGTTTCTAAGTGAATGAATCAAAAGAGCATACAGCACCTGGTATTCCCAGGCGGTCTCCCATCCAAGTACTAACCAGGCCCGACCCTGCTTAGCTTCCGAGATCAGACGAGATTGGGCATTGCCAGGCTGGTATGGCCGTACGAAATAAGTTGACAACCATAGGCTACTTATCCATATACAGATTTGGCAATTGACAATGCAAGGTGGTCTCTCTCTCTCTCTCTCGTGTCAAAATGAAAACAGCTTCCAGCCCCTTTCATGAAGGACTACTTGTGCATATTGCAACATTTCAGTTTCTAAGTGAATGAATCAAAAGAGCATACAGCACCTGGTATTCCCAGGCGGTCTCCCATCCAAGTACTAACCAGGCCCGACCCTGCTTAGCTTCCGAGATCAGACGAGATTGGGCGTTGCCAGGCTGGTATGGCCGTACGAAATAAGTTGACAACCATAGGCTACTTATCCATATACAGATTTGGCAATTGACAATGCAAGGTGGTCTCTCTCTCTCTCTCTCGTGTCAAAATGAAAACAGCTTCCAGCCCCTTTCATGAAGGACTACTTGTGCATATTGCAACATTTCAGTTTCTAAGTGAATGAATCAAAAGAGCATACAGCACCTGGTATTCCCAGGCGGTCTCCCATCCAAGTACTAACCAGGCCCGACCCTGCTTAGCTTCCGAGATCAGACGAGATTGGGCGTTGCCAGGCTGGTATGGCCGTACGAAATAAGTTGACAACCATAGGCTACTTATCCATATACAGATTTGGCAATTGACAATGCAAGGTGGTCTCTCTCTCTCTCTCTCTCGTGTCAAAATGAAAACAGCTTCCAGCCCCTTTCATGAAGGACTACTTGTGCATATTGCAACATTTCAGTTTCTAAGTGAATGAGCAAAAGAGCATACAGCACATGGTATTCCCAGGCGGTCTCCCATCCAAGTACTAACCAGGCCCGACCCTGCTTAGCTTCCGAGATCAGACGAGATCGGGCGTTGCAAGGCTGGTTTGGCCGTACGAAATAAGTTGACAACCATAGGCTACTTATCCATATACAGATTTGGCAATTGACAATGCAAGGTGGTATCTCTCTCTCTCTCTCTCTCTCTCTCGTGTCAAAATGAAAACAGCTTCCAGCCCCTTTCATGAAGGACTACTTGTGCATATTGCAACATTTCAGTTTCTAAGTGAATGAGCAAAAGAGCATACAGCACCTGGTATTCCCAGGCGGTCTCCCATCCAAGTACTAACCAGGCCCGACCCTGCTTAGTTTCCGAGATCAGACGAGATCGGGCGTTGCCAGGCTGGTATGGCCGTACGAAATAAGTTGACAACCATAGGCTACTTATCCATGTACAGATTTGGCAATTGACAATGCAAGGTGGTCTCTCTCTCTCTCTCTCGTGTCAAAATGAAAACAGCTTCCAGCCCCTTTCATGAAGGACTACTTGTGCATATTGCAACATTTCAGTTTCTAAGTGAATGAGCAAAAGAGCATACAGCACCTGGTATTCCCAGGCGGTCTCCCATCCAAGTACTAACCAGGCCCGACCCTGCTTAGCTTCCGAGATCAGGCGTTGCCAGGCTGGTATGGCCGTACGAAATAAGTTGACAACCATAGGCTACTTATCCATATACAGATTTGGCAATTGACAATGCAAGGTGGTCTCTCTCTCTCTCTCGTGTCAAAATGAAAACAGCTTCAAGCCCCTTTCATGAAGGACTACTTGTGCATATTGCAACATTTCAGTTTCTAAGTGAATGAATCAAAAGAGCATACAGCACCTGGTATTCCCAGGCGGTCTCCCATCCAAGTACTAACCAGGCCCGACCCTGCTTAGCTTCCGAGATCAGACGAGATTGGGCGTTGCCAGGCTGGTATGGCCGTACGAAATAAGTTGACAACCATAGGCTACTTATCCATATACAGATTTGGCAATTGACAATGCAAGGTGGTCTCTCTCTCTCTCTCTCGTGTCAAAATGAAAACAGCTTCCAGCCCCTTTCATGAAGGACTACTTGTGCATATTGCAACATTTCAGTTTCTAAGTGAATGAATCAAAAGAGCATACAGCACCTGGTATTCCCAGGCGGTCTCCCATCCAAGTACTAACCAGGCCCGACCCTGCTTAGCTTCCGAGATCAGACGAGATTGGGCGTTGCCAGGCTGGTATGGCCGTACGAAATAAGTTGACAACCATAGGCTACTTATCCATATACAGATTTGGCAATTGACAATGCAAGGTGGTCTCTCTCTCTCTCTCTCTCGTGTCAAAATGAAAACAGCTTCCAGCCCCTTTCATGAAGGACTACTTGTGCATATTGCAACATTTCAGTTTCTAAGTGAATGAGCAAAAGAGCATACAGCACATGGTATTCCCAGGCGGTCTCCCATCCAAGTACTAACCAGGCCCGACCCTGCTTAGCTTCCGAGATCAGACGAGATCGGGCGTTGCAAGGCTGGTTTGGCCGTACGAAATAAGTTGACAACCATAGGCTACTTATCCATATACAGATTTGGCAATTGACAATGCAAGGTGGTATCTCTCTCTCTCTCTCTCTCTCGTGTCAAAATGAAAACAGCTTCCAGCCCCTTTCATGAAGGACTACTTGTGCATATTGCAACATTTCAGTTTCTAAGTGAATGAGCAAAAGAGCATACAGCACCTGGTATTCCCAGGCGGTCTCCCATCCAAGTACTAACCAGGCCCGACCCTGCTTAGTTTCCGAGATCAGACGAGATCGGGCGTTGCCAGGCTGGTATGGCCGTACGAAATAAGTTGACAACCATAGGCTACTTATCCATGTACAGATTTGGCAATTGACAATGCAAGGTGGTCTCTCTCTCTCTCTCTCGTGTCAAAATGAAAACAGCTTCCAGCCCCTTTCATGAAGGACTACTTGTGCATATTGCAACATTTCAGTTTCTAAGTGAATGAGCAAAAGAGCATACAGCACCTGGTATTCCCAGGCGGTCTCCCATCCAAGTACTAACCAGGCCCGACCCTGCTTAGCTTCCGAGATCAGGCGTTGCCAGGCTGGTATGGCCGTACGAAATAAGTTGACAACCATAGGCTACTTATCCATATACAGATTTGGCAATTGACAATGCAAGGTGGTATCTCTCTCTCTCTCTCTCTCTCGTGTCAAAATGAAAACAGCTTCCAGCCCCTTTCATGAAGGACTACTTGTGCATATTGCAACATTTCAGTTTCTAAGTGAATGAGCAAAAGAGCATACAGCACCTGGTATTCCCAGGCGGTCTCCCATCCAAGTACTAACCAGGCCCGACCCTGCTTAGTTTCCGAGATCAGACGAGATCGGGCGTTGCCAGGCTGGTATGGCCGTACGAAATAAGTTGACAACCATAGGCTACTTATCCATGTACAGATTTGGCAATTGACAATGCAAGGTGGTCTCTCTCTCTCTCTCTCGTGTCAAAATGAAAACAGCTTCCAGCCCCTTTCATGAAGGACTACTTGTGCATATTGCAACATTTCAGTTTCTAAGTGAATGAGCAAAAGAGCATACAGCACCTGGTATTCCCAGGCGGTCTCCCATCCAAGTACTAACCAGGCCCGACCCTGCTTAGCTTCCGAGATCAGGCGTTGCCAGGCTGGTATGGCCGTACGAAATAAGTTGACAACCATAGGCTACTTATCCATATACAGATTTGGCAATTGACAATGCAAGGTGGTCTCTCTCTCTCTCTCTCGTGTCAAAATGAAAACAGCTTCAAGCCCCTTTCATGAAGGACTACTTGTGCATATTGCAACATTTCAGTTTCTAAGTGAATGAATCAAAAGAGCATACAGCACCTGGTATTCCCAGGCGGTCTCCCATCCAAGTACTAACCAGGCCCGACCCTGCTTAGCTTCCGAGATCAGACGAGATTGGGCGTTGCCAGGCTGGTATGGCCGTACGAAATAAGTTGACAACCATAGGCTACTTATCCATATACAGATTTGGCAATTGACAATGCAAGGTGGTCTCTCTCTCTCTCTCTCGTGTCAAAATGAAAACAGCTTCCAGCCCCTTTCATGAAGGACTACTTGTGCATATTGCAACATTTCAGTTTCTAAGTGAATGAATCAAAAGAGCATACAGCACCTGGTATTCCCAGGCGGTCTCCCATCCAAGTACTAACCAGGCCCGACCCTGCTTAGCTTCCGAGATCAGACGAGATTGGGCGTTGCCAGGCTGGTATGGCCGTACGAAATAAGTTGACAACCATAGGCTACTTATCCATATACAGATTTGGCAATTGACAATGCAAGGTGGTCTCTCTCTCTCTCTCTCTCGTGTCAAAATGAAAACAGCTTCCAGCCCCTTTCATGAAGGACTACTTGTGCATATTGCAACATTTCAGTTTCTAAGTGAATGAGCAAAAGAGCATACAGCACATGGTATTCCCAGGCGGTCTCCCATCCAAGTACTAACCAGGCCCGACCCTGCTTAGCTTCCGAGATCAGACGAGATCGGGCGTTGCAAGGCTGGTTTGGCCGTACGAAATAAGTTGACAACCATAGGCTACTTATCCATATACAGATTTGGCAATTGACAATGCAAGGTGGTATCTCTCTCTCTCTCTCTCTCTCGTGTCAAAATGAAAACAGCTTCCAGCCCCTTTCATGAAGGACTACTTGTGCATATTGCAACATTTCAGTTTCTAAGTGAATGAGCAAAAGAGCATACAGCACCTGGTATTCCCAGGCGGTCTCCCATCCAAGTACTAACCAGGCCCGACCCTGCTTAGTTTCCGAGATCAGACGAGATCGGGCGTTGCCAGGCTGGTATGGCCGTACGAAATAAGTTGACAACCATAGGCTACTTATCCATGTACAGATTTGGCAATTGACAATGCAAGGTGGTCTCTCTCTCTCTCTCTCGTGTCAAAATGAAAACAGCTTCCAGCCCCTTTCATGAAGGACTACTTGTGCATATTGCAACATTTCAGTTTCTAAGTGAATGAGCAAAAGAGCATACAGCACCTGGTATTCCCAGGCGGTCTCCCATCCAAGTACTAACCAGGCCCGACCCTGCTTAGCTTCCGAGATCAGGCGTTGCCAGGCTGGTATGGCCGTACGAAATAAGTTGACAACCATAGGCTACTTATCCATATACAGATTTGGCAATTGACAATGCAAGGTGGTCTCTCTCTCTCTCTCTCGTGTCAAAATGAAAACAGCTTCCAGCCCCTTTCATGAAGGACTACTTGTGCATATTGCAACATTTCAGTTTCTAAGTGAATGAATCAAAAGAGCATACAGCACCTGGTATTCCCAGGCGGTCTCCCATCCAAGTACTAACCAGGCCCGACCCTGCTTAGCTTCCGAGATCAGACGAGATTGGGCGTTGCCAGGCTGGTATGGCCGTACGAAATAAGTTGACAACCATAGGCTACTTATCCATATACAGATTTGGCAATTGACAATGCAAGGTGGTCTCTCTCTCTCTCTCTCTCTCTCTCTCGTGTCAAAATGAAAACAGCTTCCAGCCCCTTTCATGAAGGACTACTTGTGCATATTGCAACATTTCAGTTTCTAAGTGAATGAGCAAAAGAGCATACAGCACATGGTATTCCCAGGCGGTCTCCCATCCAAGTACTAACCAGGCCCGACCCTGCTTAGCTTCCGAGATCAGACGAGATCGGGCGTTGCAAGGCTGGTTTGGCCGTACGAAATAAGTTGACAACCATAGGCTACTTATCCATATACAGATTTGGCAATTGACAATGCAAGGTGGTATCTCTCTCTCTCTCTCTCTCTCGTGTCAAAATGAAAACAGCTTCCAGCCCCTTTCATGAAGGACTACTTGTGCATATTGCAACATTTCAGTTTCTAAGTGAATGAGCAAAAGAGCATACAGCACCTGGTATTCCCAGGCGGTCTCCCATCCAAGTACTAACCAGGCCCGACCCTGCTTAGTTTCCGAGATCAGACGAGATCGGGCGTTGCCAGGCTGGTATGGCCGTACGAAATAAGTTGACAACCATAGGCTACTTATCCATGTACAGATTTGGCAATTGACAATGCAAGGTGGTCTCTCTCTCTCGTGTCAAAATGAAAACAGCTTCCAGCCCCTTTCATGAAGGACTACTTGTGCATATTGCAACATTTCAGTTTCTAAGTGAATGAGCAAAAGAGCATACAGCACCTGGTATTCCCAGGCGGTCTCCCATCCAAGTACTAACCAGGCCCGACCCTGCTTAGCTTCCGAGATCAGGCGTTGCCAGGCTGGTATGGCCGTACGAAATAAGTTGACAACCATAGGCTACTTATCCATATACAGATTTGGCAATTGACAATGCAAGGTGGTCTCTCTCTCTCTCTCGTGTCAAAATGAAAACAGCTTCAAGCCCCTTTCATGAAGGACTACTTGTGCATATTGCAACATTTCAGTTTCTAAGTGAATGAATCAAAAGAGCATACAGCACCTGGTATTCCCAGGCGGTCTCCCATCCAAGTACTAACCAGGCCCGACCCTGCTTAGCTTCCGAGATCAGACGAGATTGGGCGTTGCCAGGCTGGTATGGCCGTACGAAATAAGTTGAAAACCATAGGCTACTTATCCATATACAGATTTGGCAATTGACAATGCAAGGTGGTCTCTCTCTCTCTCTCTCGTGTCAAAATGAAAACAGCTTCCAGCCCCTTTCATGAAGGACTACTTGTGCATATTGCAACATTTCAGTTTCTAAGTGAATGAGCAAAAGAGCATACAGCACATGGTATTCCCAGGCGGTCTCCCATCCAAGTACTAACCAGGCCCGACCCTGCTTAGCTTCCGAGATCAGACGAGATCGGGCGTTGCCAGGCTGGTATGGCCGTACGAAATAAGTTGACAACCATAGGCTACTTATCCATATACAGATTTGGCAATTGACAATGCAAGGTGGTCTCTCTCTCTCGCTCTCGTGTCAAAATGAAAACAGCTTCCAGCCCCTTTCATGAAGGACTACTTGTGCATATTGCAACATTTCAGTTTCTAAGTGAATGAGCAAAAGAGCATACAGCACCTGGTATTCCCAGGCGGTCTCCCATCCAAGTACTAACCAGGCCCGACCCTGCTTAGTTTCCGAGATCAGACGAGATCGGGCGTTGCCAGGCTGGTATGGCCGTACGAAATAAGTTGACAACCATAGGCTACTTATCCATATACAGATTTGGCAATTGACAATGCAAGGTGGTCTCTCTCTCTCTCTCTCGTGTCAAAATGAAAACAGCTTCCAGCCCCTTTCATGAAGGACTACTTGTGCATATTGCAACATTTCAGTTTCTAAGTGAATGAGCAAAAGAGCATACAGCACCTGGTATACCCAGGCGGTCTCCCATCCAAGTACTAACCAGGCCCGACCCTGCTTAGCTTCCGAGATCAGGCGTTGCCAGGCTGGTATGGCCGTACGAAATAAGTTGACAACCATAGGCTACTTATCCATATACAGATTTGGCAATTGACAATGCAAGGTGGTCTCTCTCTCTCTCTCTCGTGTCAAAATGAAAACAGCTTCCAGCCCCTTTCATGAAGGACTACTTGTGCATATTGCAACATTTCAGTTTCTAAGTGAATGAGCAAAAGAGCATACAGCACATGGTATTCCCAGGCGGTCTCCCATCCAAGTACTAACCAGGCCCGACCCTGCTTAGCTTCCGAGATCAGGCGTTGCCAGGCTGGTATGGCCGTACGAAATAAGTTGACAACCATAGGCTACTTATCCATATACAGATTTGGCAATTGACAATGCAAGGTGGTCTCTCTCTCTCTCTCTCGTGTCAAAATGAAAACAGCTTCCAGCCCCTTTCATGAAGGACTACTTGTGCATATACAACATTTCAGTTTCTAAGTGAATGAGCAAAAGAGCATACAGCACATGGTATTCCCAGGCGGTCTCCCATCCAAGTACTAACCAGGCCCGACCCTACTTAGCTTCCGAGATCAGACGAGATCGGGCGTTGCCAGGCTGGTTTGGCCGTACGAAATAAGTTGACAACCATAGGCTACTTATCCATATACAGATTTGGCAATTGACAATGCAAGGTGGTCTCTCTCTCTCTCTCTCTCGTGTCAAAATGAAAACAGCTTCCAGCCCCTTTCATGAAGGACTACTTGTGCATATTGCAACATTTCAGTTTCTAAGTGAATGAGCAAAAGAGCATACAGCACATGGTATTCCCAGGCGGTCTCCCATCCAAGTACTAACCAGGCCCGACCCTACTTAGCTTCCGAGATCAGACGAGATCGGGCGTTGCCAGGCTGGTATGGCCGTACGAAATAAGTTGACAACCATAGGCTACTTATCCATATACAGATTTGGCAATTGACAATGCAAGGTGGTCTCTCTCTCTCTCTCTCTCGTGTCAAAATGAAAACAGCTTCCAGCCCCTTTCATGAAGGACTACTTGTGCATATTGCAACATTTCAGTTTCTAAGTGAATGAGCAAAAGAGCATACAGCACATGGTATTCCCAGGCGGTCTCCCATCCAAGTACTAACCAGGCCCGACCCTGCTTAGCTTCCGAGATCAGACGAGATCGGGCGTTGCAAGGCTGGTTTGGCCGTACGAAATAAGTTGACAACCATAGGCTACTTATCCATATACAGATTTGGCAATTGACAATGCAAGGTGGTCTCTCTCTCTCGCTCTCGTGTCAAAATGAAAACAGCTTCCAGCCCCTTTCATGAAGGACTACTTGTGCATATTGCAACATTTCAGTTTCTAAGTGAATGAGCAAAAGAGCATACAGCACCTGGTATTCCCAGGCGGTCTCCCATCCAAGTACTAACCAGGCCCGACCCTGCTTAGCTTCCGAGATCAGACGAGATCGGGCGTTGCCAGGCTGGTATGGCCGTACGAAATAAGTTGACAACCATAGGCTACTTATCCATATACAGATTTGGCAATTGACAATGCAAGGTGGTCTCTCTCTCTCGTGTCAAAATGAAAACAGCTTCCAGCCCCTTTCATGAAGGACTACTTGTGCATATTGCAACATTTCAGTTTCTAAGTGAATGAGCAAAAGAGCATACAGCACCTGGTATTCCCAGGCGGTCTCCCATCCAAGTACTAACCAGGCCCGACCCTGCTTAGCTTCCGAGATCAGGCGTTGCCAGGCTGGTATGGCCGTACGAAATAAGTTGACAACCATAGGCTACTTATCCATATACAGATTTGGCAATTGACAATGCAAGGTGGTCTCTCTCTCTCTCTCTCGTGTCAAAATGAAAACAGCTTCCAGCCCCTTTCATGAAGGACTACTTGTGCATATTGCAACATTTCAGTTTCTAAGTGAATGAGCAAAAGAGCATACAGCACATGGTATTCCCAGGCGGTCTCCCATCCAAGTACTAACCAGGCCCGACCCTGCTTAGCTTCCGAGATCAGACGAGATCGGGCGTTGCAAGGCTGGTTTGGCCGTACGAAATAAGTTGACAACCATAGGCTACTTATCCATATACAGATTTGGCAATTGACAATGCAAGGTGGTCTCTCTCTCTCGCTCTCGTGTCAAAATGAAAACAGCTTCCAGCCCCTTTCATGAAGGACTACTTGTGCATATTGCAACATTTCAGTTTCTAAGTGAATGAGCAAAAGAGCATACAGCACATGGTATTCCCAGGCGGTCTCCCATCCAAGTACTAACCAGGCCCGACCCTGCTTAGCTTCCGAGATCAGACGAGATCGGGCGTTGCCAGGCTGGTATGGCCGTACGAAATAAGTTGACAACCATAGGCTACTTATCCATATACAGATTTGGCAATTGACAATGCAAGGTGGTCTCTCTCTCTCTCGTGTCAAAATGAAAACAGCTTCCAGCCCCTTTCATGAAGGACTACTTGTGCATATTGCAACATTTCAGTTTCTAAGTGAATGAGCAAAAGAGCATACAGCACCTGGTATTCCCAGGCGGTCTCCCATCCAAGTACTAACCAGGCCCGACCCTGCTTAGCTTCCGAGATCAGGCGTTGCCAGGCTGGTATGGCCGTACGAAATAAGTTGACAACCATAGGCTACTTATCCATATACAGATTTGGCAATTGACAATGCAAGGTGGTCTCTCTCTCTCTCGTGTCAAAATGAAAACAGCTTCCAGCCCCTTTCATGAAGGACTACTTGTGCATATTGCAACATTTCAGTTTCTAAGTGAATGAGCAAAAGAGCATACAGCACATGGTATTCCCAGGCGGTCTCCCATCCAAGTACTAACCAGGCCCGACCCTGCTTAGCTTCCGAGATCAGACGAGATCGGGCGTTGCCAGGCTGGTATGGCCGTACGAAATAAGTTGACAACCATAGGCTACTTATCCATATACAGATTTGGCAATTGACAATGCAAGGTGGTCTCTCTCTCTCGCTCTCGTGTCAAAATGAAAACAGCTTCCAGCCCCTTTCATGAAGGACTACTTGTGCATATTGCAACATTTCAGTTTCTAAGTGAATGAGCAAAAGAGCATACAGCACATGGTATTCCCAGGCGGTCTCCCATCCAAGTACTAACCAGGCCCGACCCTACTTAGCTTCCGAGATCAGACGAGATCGGGCGTTGCCAGGCTGGTTTGGCCGTACGAAATAAGTTGACAACCATAGGCTACTTATCCATATACAGATTTGGCAATTGACAATGCAAGGTGGTCTCTCTCTCTCTCTCTCTCGTGTCAAAATGAAAACAGCTTCCAGCCCCTTTCATGAAGGACTACTTGTGCATATTGCAACATTTCAGTTTCTAAGTGAATGAGCAAAAGAGCATACAGCACCTGGTATTCCCAGGCGGTCTCCCATCCAAGTACTAACCAGGCCCGACCCTACTTAGCTTCCGAGATCAGACGAGATCGGGCGTTGCCAGGCTGGTATGGCCGTACGAAATAAGTTGACAACCATAGGCTACTTATCCATATACAGATTTGGCAATTGACAATGCAAGGTGGTCTCTCTCTCTCTCGTGTCAAAATGAAAACAGCTTCCAGCCCCTTTCATGAAGGACTACTTGTGCATATTGCAACATTTCAGTTTCTAAGTGAATGAGCAAAAGAGCATACAGCACATGGTATTCCCAGGCGGTCTCCCATCCAAGTACTAACCAGGCCCGACCCTGCTTAGCTTCCGAGATCAGACGAGATCGGGCGTTGCAAGGCTGGTTTGGCCGTACGAAATAAGTTGACAACCATAGGCTACTTATCCATATACAGATTTGGCAATTGACAATGCAAGGTGGTCTCTCTCTCTCGCTCTCGTGTCAAAATGAAAACAGCTTCCAGCCCCTTTCATGAAGGACTACTTGTGCATATTGCAACATTTCAGTTTCTAAGTGAATGAGCAAAAGAGCATACAGCACATGGTATTCCCAGGCGGTCTCCCATCCAAGTACTAACCAGGCCCGACCCTGCTTAGCTTCCGAGATCAGACGAGATCGGGCGTTGCCAGGCTGGTATGGCCGTACGAAATAAGTTGACAACCATAGGCTACTTATCCATATACAGATTTGGCAATTGACAATGCAAGGTGGTCTCTCTCTCTCTCTCTCTCGTGTCAAAATGAAAACAGCTTCCAGCCCCTTTCATGAAGGACTACTTGTGCATATTGCAACATTTCAGTTTCTAAGTGAATGAGCAAAAGAGCATACAGCACATGGTATTCCCAGGCGGTCTCCCATCCAAGTACTAACCAGGCCCGACCCTGCTTAGCTTCCGAGATCAGACGAGATCGGGCGTTGCAAGGCTGGTTTGGCCGTACGAAATAAGTTGACAACCATAGGCTACTTATCCATATACAGATTTGGCAATTGACAATGCAAGGTGGTATCTCTCTCTCTCTCTCTCTCGTGTCAAAATGAAAACAGCTTCCAGCCCCTTTCATGAAGGACTACTTGTGCATATTGCAACATTTCAGTTTCTAAGTGAATGAGCAAAAGAGCATACAGCACATGGTATTCCCAGGCGGTCTCCCATCCAAGTACTAACCAGGCCCGACCCTGCTTAGCTTCCGAGATCAGACGAGATCGGGCGTTGCCAGGCTGGTATGGCCGTACGAAATAAGTTGACAACCATAGGCTACTTATCCATATACAGATTTGGCAATTGACAATGCAAGGTGGTCTCTCTCTCTCGCTCTCGTGTCAAAATGAAAACAGCTTCCAGCCCCTTTCATGAAGGACTACTTGTGCATATTGCAACATTTCAGTTTCTAAGTGAATGAGCAAAAGAGCATACAGCACATGGTATTCCCAGGCGGTCTCCCATCCAAGTACTAACCAGGCCCGACCCTGCTTAGCTTCCGAGATCAGACGAGATCGGGCGTTGCCAGGCTGGTTTGGCCGTACGAAATAAGTTGACAACCATAGGCTACTTATCCATATACAGATTTGGCAATTGACAATGCAAGGTGGTCTCTCTCTCTCTCTCTCTCGTGTCAAAATGAAAACAGCTTCCAGCCCCTTTCATGAAGGACTACTTGTGCATATTGCAACATTTCAGTTTCTAAGTGAATGAGCAAAAGAGCATACAGCACCTGGTATTCCCAGGCGGTCTCCCATCCAAGTACTAACCAGGCCCGACCCTACTTAGCTTCCGAGATCAGACGAGATCGGGCGTTGCCAGGCTGGTATGGCCGTACGAAATAAGTTGACAACCATAGGCTACTTATCCATATACAGATTTGGCAATTGACAATGCAAGGTGGTCTCTCTCTCGTGTCAAAATGAAAACAGCTTCCAGCCCCTTTCATGAAGGACTACTTGTGCATATTGCAACATTTCAGTTTCTAAGTGAATGAGCAAAAGAGCATACAGCACATGGTATTCCCAGGCGGTCTCCCATCCAAGTACTAACCAGGCCCGACCCTGCTTAGCTTCCGAGATCAGACGAGATCGGGCGTTGCAAGGCTGGTTTGGCCGTACGAAATAAGTTGACAACCATAGGCTACTTATCCATATACAGATTTGGCAATTGACAATGCAAGGTGGTCTCTCTCTCTCGCTCTCGTGTCAAAATGAAAACAGCTTCCAGCCCCTTTCATGAAGGACTACTTGTGCATATTGCAACATTTCAGTTTCTAAGTGAATGACCAAAAGAGCATACAGCACATGGTATTCCCAGGCGGTCTCCCATCCAAGTACTAACCAGGCCCGACCCTGCTTAGCTTCCGAGATCAGACGAGATTGGGCGTTGCCAGGCTGGTTTGGCCGTACGAAATAAGTTGACAACCATAGGCTACTTATCCATATACAGATTTGGCAATTGACAATGCAAGGTGGTCTCTCTCTCTCTCTCTCTCGTGTCAAAATGAAAACAGCTTCCAGCCCCTTTCATGAAGGACTACTTGTGCATATTGCAACATTTCAGTTTCTAAGTGAATGAGCAAAAGAGCATACAGCACCTGGTATTCCCAGGCGGTCTCCCATCCAAGTACTAACCAGGCCCGACCCTACTTAGCTTCCGAGATCAGACGAGATCGGGCGTTGCCAGGCTGGTATGGCCGTACGAAATAAGTTGACAACCATAGGCTACTTATCCATATACAGATTTGGCAATTGACAATGCAAGGTGGTCTCTCTCTCGTGTCAAAATGAAAACAGCTTCCAGCCCCTTTCATGAAGGACTACTTGTGCATATTGCAACATTTCAGTTTCTAAGTGAATGAATCAAAAGAGCATACAGCACCTGGTATTCCCAGGCGGTCTCCCATCCAAGTACTAACCAGGCCCGACCCTGCTTAGCTTCCGAGATCAGACGAGATCGGGCGTTGCCAGGCTGGTATGGCCGTACGAAATAAGTTGACAACCATAGGCTACTTATCCATATACAGATTTGGCAATTGACAATGCAAGGTGGTCTCTCTCTCTCGCTCTCGTGTCAAAATGAAAACAGCTTCCAGCCCCTTTCATGAAGGACTACTTGTGCATATTGCAACATTTCAGTTTCTAAGTGAATGAGCAAAAGAGCATACAGCACATGGTATTCCCAGGCGGTCTCCCATCCAAGTACTAACCAGGCCCGACCCTGCTTAGCTTCCGAGATCAGACGAGATCGGGCGTTGCCAGGCTGGTTTGGCCGTACGAAATAAGTTGACAACCATAGGCTACTTATCCATATACAGATTTGGCAATTGACAATGCAAGGTGGTCTCTCTCTCTCTCTCTCTCGTGTCAAAATGAAAACAGCTTCCAGCCCCTTTCATGAAGGACTACTTGTGCATATTGCAACATTTCAGTTTCTAAGTGAATGAGCAAAAGAGCATACAGCACCTGGTATTCCCAGGCGGTCTCCCATCCAAGTACTAACCAGGCCCGACCCTACTTAGCTTCCGAGATCAGACGAGATCGGGCGTTGCCAGGCTGGTATGGCCGTACGAAATAAGTTGACAACCATAGGCTACTTATCCATATACAGATTTGGCAATTGACAATGCAAGGTGGTCTCTCTCTCGTGTCAAAATGAAAACAGCTTCCAGCCCCTTTCATGAAGGACTACTTGTGCATATTGCAACATTTCAGTTTCTAAGTGAATGAGCAAAAGAGCATACAGCACATGGTATTCCCAGGCGGTCTCCCATCCAAGTACTAACCAGGCCCGACCCTGCTTAGCTTCCGAGATCAGACGAGATCGGGCGTTGCCAGGCTGGTATGGCCGTACGAAATAAGTTGACAACCATAGGCTACTTATCCATATACAGATTTGGCAATTGACAATGCAAGGTGGTCTCTCTCTCTCTCTCTCTCGTGTCAAAATGAAAACAGCTTCCAGCCCCTTTCATGAAGGACTACTTGTGCATATTGCAACATTTCAGTTTCTAAGTGAATGAGCAAAAGAGCATACAGCACCTGGTATTCCCAGGCGGTCTCCCATCCAAGTACTAACCAGGCCCGACCCTGCTTAGCTTCCGAGATCAGACGAGATCGGGCGTTGCCAGGCTGGTATGGCCGTACGAAATAAGTTGACAACCATAGGCTACTTATCCATATACAGATTTGGCAATTGACAATGCAAGGTGGTCTCTCTCTCGTGTCAAAATGAAAACAGCTTCCAGCCCCTTTCATGAAGGACTACTTGTGCATATTGCAACATTTCAGTTTCTAAGTGAATGAGCAAAAGAGCATACAGCACATGGTATTCCCAGGCGGTCTCCCATCCAAGTACTAACCAGGCCCGACCCTGCTTAGCTTCCGAGATCAGACGAGATCGGGCGTTGCAAGGCTGGTTTGGCCGTACGAAATAAGTTGACAACCATAGGCTACTTATCCATATACAGATTTGGCAATTGACAATGCAAGGTGGTATCTCTCTCTCTCTCTCTCGTGTCAAAATGAAAACAGCTTCCAGCCCCTTTCATGAAGGACTACTTGTGCATATTGCAACATTTCAGTTTCTAAGTGAATGAGCAAAAGAGCATACAGCACCTGGTATTCCCAGGCGGTCTCCCATCCAAGTACTAACCAGGCCCGACCCTGCTTAGTTTCCGAGATCAGACGAGATCGGGCGTTGCCAGGCTGGTATGGCCGTACGAAATAAGTTGACAACCATAGGCTACTTATCCATATATAGATTTGGCAATTGACAATGCAAGGTGGTCTCTCTCTCTCTCTCTCTCGTGTCAAAATGAAAACAGCTTCCAGCCCCTTTCATGAAGGACTACTTGTGCATATTGCAACATTTCAGTTTCTAAGTGAATGAGCAAAAGAGCATACAGCACCTGGTATTCCCAGGCGGTCTCCCATCCAAGTACTAACCAGGCCCGACCCTGCTTAGCTTCCGAGATCAGGCGTTGCCAGGCTGGTATGGCCGTACGAAATAAGTTGACAACCATAGGCTACTTATCCATATACAGATTTGGCAATTGACAATGCAAGGTGGTCTCTCTCTCTCTCTCTCGTGTCAAAATGAAAACAGCTTCCAGCCCCTTTCATAAAGGACTACTTGTGCATATTGCAACATTTCAGTTTCTAAGTGAATGAGCAAAAGAGCATACAGCACATGGTATTCACAGGCGGTCTCCCATCCAAGTACTAACCAGGCCCGACCCTGCTTAGCTTCCGAGATCAGACGAGATCGGGCGTTGCAAGGCTGGTTTGGCCGTACGAAATAAGTTGACAACCATAGGCTACTTATCCATATACAGATTTGGCAATTGACAATGCAAGGTGGTCTCTCTCTCTCGCTCTCGTGTCAAAATGAAAACAGCTTCCAGCCCCTTTCATGAAGGACTACTTGTGCATATTGCAACATTTCAGTTTCTAAGTGAATGAGCAAAAGAGCATACAGCACATGGTATTCCCAGGCGGTCTCCCATCCAAGTACTAACCAGGCCCGACCCTGCTTAGCTTCCGAGATCAGACGAGATCGGGCGTTGCCAGGCTGGTATGGCCGTACGAAATAAGTTGACAACCATAGGCTACTTATCCATATACAGATTTGGCAATTGACAATGCAAGGTGGTCTCTCTCTCTCTCTCTCGTGTCAAAATGAAAACAGCTTCCAGCCCCTTTCATGAAGGACTACTTGTGCATATTGCAACATTTCAGTTTCTAAGTGAATGAGCAAAAGAGCATACAGCACATGGTATTCCCAGGCGGTCTCCCATCCAAGTACTAACCAGGCCCGACCCTGCTTAGCTTCCGAGATCAGACGAGATCGGGCGTTGCCAGGCTGGTATGGCCGTACGAAATAAGTTGACAACCATAGGCTACTTATCCATATACAGATTTGGCAATTGACAATGCAAGGTGGTCTCTCTCTCTCGCTCTCGTGTCAAAATGAAAACAGCTTCCAGCCCCTTTCATGAAGGACTACTTGTGCATATTGCAACATTTCAGTTTCTAAGTGAATGAGCAAAAGAGCATACAGCACATGGTATTCCCAGGCGGTCTCCCATCCAAGTACTAACCAGGCCCGACCCTGCTTAGCTTCCGAGATCAGACGAGATCGGGCGTTGCCAGGCTGGTTTGGCCGTACGAAATAAGTTGACAACCATAGGCTACTTATCCATATACAGATTTGGCAATTGACAATGCAAGGTGGTCTCTCTCTCTCTCTCTCTCGTGTCAAAATGAAAACAGCTTCCAGCCCCTTTCATGAAGGACTACTTGTGCATATTGCAACATTTCAGTTTCTAAGTGAATGAGCAAAAGAGCATACAGCACCTGGTATTCCCAGGCGGTCTCCCATCCAAGTACTAACCAGGCCCGACCCTACTTAGCTTCCGAGATCAGACGAGATCGGGCGTTGCCAGGCTGGTATGGCCGTACGAAATAAGTTGACAACCATAGGCTACTTATCCATATACAGATTTGGCAATTGACAATGCAAGGTGGTCTCTCTCTCGTGTCAAAATGAAAACAGCTTCCAGCCCCTTTCATGAAGGACTACTTGTGCATATTGCAACATTTCAGTTTCTAAGTGAATGAGCAAAAGAGCATACAGCACATGGTATTCCCAGGCGGTCTCCCATCCAAGTACTAACCAGGCCCGACCCTGCTTAGCTTCCGAGATCAGACGAGATCGGGCGTTGCAAGGCTGGTTTGGCCGTACGAAATAAGTTGACAACCATAGGCTACTTATCCATATACAGATTTGGCAATTGACAATGCAAGGTGGTCTCTCTCTCTCGCTCTCGTGTCAAAATGAAAACAGCTTCCAGCCCCTTTCATGAAGGACTACTTGTGCATATTGCAACATTTCAGTTTCTAAGTGAATGAGCAAAAGAGCATACAGCACATGGTATTCCCAGGCGGTCTCCCATCCAAGTACTAACCAGGCCCGACCCTGCTTAGCTTCCGAGATCAGACGAGATCGGGCGTTGCCAGGCTGGTTTGGCCGTACGAAATAAGTTGACAACCATAGGCTACTTATCCATATACAGATTTGGCAATTGACAATGCAAGGTGGTCTCTCTCTCTCTCTCTCTCGTGTCAAAATGAAAACAGCTTCCAGCCCCTTTCATGAAGGACTACTTGTGCATATTGCAACATTTCAGTTTCTAAGTGAATGAGCAAAAGAGCATACAGCACCTGGTATTCCCAGGCGGTCTCCCATCCAAGTACTAACCAGGCCCGACCCTACTTAGCTTCCGAGATCAGACGAGATCGGGCGTTGCCAGGCTGGTATGGCCGTACGAAATAAGTTGACAACCATAGGCTACTTATCCATATACAGATTTGGCAATTGACAATGCAAGGTGGTCTCTCTCTCGTGTCAAAATGAAAACAGCTTCCAGCCCCTTTCA
>NC_140363.1:495000-515000 GCF_054491055.1 Hypomesus nipponensis | reverse complement strand
GTCAAAATGAAAACAGCTTCCAGCCCCTTTCATGAAGGACTACTTGTGCATATTGCAACATTTCAGTTTCTAAGTGAATGAGCAAAAGAACATACAGCACCTGGTATTCCCAGGCGGTCTCCCATCCAAGTACTAACCAGGCCCGACCCTGCTTAGCTTCCGAGATCAGGCGTTGCCAGGCTGGTATGGCCGTACGAAATAAGTTGACAACCATAGGCTACTTATCCATATACAGATTTGGCAATTGACAATGCAAGGTGGTCTCTCTCTCTCTCTCTCGTGTCAAAATGAAAACAGCTTCCAGCCCCTTTCATGAAGGACTACTTGTGCATATTGCAACATTTCAGTTTCTAAGTGAATGAGCAAAAGAGCATACAGCACATGGTATTCCCAGGCGGTCTCCCATCCAAGTACTAACCAGGCCCGACCCTGCTTAGCTTCCGAGATCAGACGAGATCGGGCGTTGCCAGGCTGGTATGGCCGTACGAAATAAGTTGACAACCATAGGCTACTTATCCATATACAGATTTGGCAATTGACAATGCAAGGTGGTCTCTCTCTCGCTCTCGTGTCAAAATGAAAACAGCTTCCAGCCCCTTTCATGAAGGACTACTTGTGCATATTGCAACATTTCAGTTTCTAAGTGAATGAGCAAAAGAGCATACAGCACATGGTATTCCCAGGCGGTCTCCCATCCAAGTACTAACCAGGCCCGACCCTACTTAGCTTCCGAGATCAGACGAGATCGGGCGTTGCCAGGCTGGTTTGGCCGTACGAAATAAGTTGACAACCATAGGCTACTTATCCATATACAGATTTGGCAATTGACAATGCAAGGTGGTCTCTCTCTCTCTCTCTCTCGTGTCAAAATGAAAACAGCTTCCAGCCCCTTTCATGAAGGACTACTTGTGCATATTGCAACATTTCAGTTTCTAAGTGAATGAGCAAAAGAGCATACAGCACCTGGTATTCCCAGGCGGTCTCCCATCCAAGTACTAACCAGGCCCGACCCTACTTAGCTTCCGAGATCAGACGAGATCGGGCGTTGCCAGGCTGGTATGGCCGTACGAAATAAGTTGACAACCATAGGCTACTTATCCATATACAGATTTGGCAATTGACAATGCAAGGTGGTCTCTCTCTCTCTCTCTCTCGTGTCAAAATGAAAACAGCTTCCAGCCCCTTTCATGAAGGACTACTTGTGCATATTGCAACATTTCAGTTTCTAAGTGAATGAGCAAAAGAGCATACAGCACATGGTATTCCCAGGCGGTCTCCCATCCAAGTACTAACCAGGCCCGACCCTGCTTAGCTTCCGAGATCAGACGAGATCGGGCGTTGCAAGGCTGGTTTGGCCGTACGAAATAAGTTGACAACCATAGGCTACTTATCCATATACAGATTTGGCAATTGACAATGCAAGGTGGTCTCTCTCTCTCGCTCTCGTGTCAAAATGAAAACAGCTTCCAGCCCCTTTCATGAAGGACTACTTGTGCATATTGCAACATTTCAGTTTCTAAGTGAATGAGCAAAAGAGCATACAGCACATGGTATTCCCAGGCGGTCTCCCATCCAAGTACTAACCAGGCCCGACCCTGCTTAGCTTCCGAGATCAGACGAGATCGGGCGTTGCCAGGCTGGTATGGCCGTACGAAATAAGTTGACAACCATAGGCTACTTATCCATATACAGATTTGGCAATTGACAATGCAAGGTGGTCTCTCTCTCTCTCGTGTCAAAATGAAAACAGCTTCCAGCCCCTTTCATGAAGAACTACTTGTGCATATTGCAACATTTCAGTTTCTAAGTGAATGAGCAAAAGAGCATACAGCACCTGGTATTCCCAGGCGGTCTCCCATCCAAGTACTAACCAGGCCCGACCCTGCTTAGCTTCCGAGATCAGGCGTTGCCAGGCTGGTATGGCCGTACGAAATAAGTTGATAACCATAGGCTACTTATCCATATACAGATTTGGCAATTGACAATGCAAGGTGGTCTCTCTCTCTCTCTCTCGTGTCAAAATGAAAACAGCTTCCAGCCCCTTTCATGAAGGACTACTTGTGCATATTGCAACATTTCAGTTTCTAAGTGAATGAGCAAAAGAGCATACAGCACATGGTATTCCCAGGCGGTCTCCCATCCAAGTACTAACCAGGCCCGACCCTGCTTAGCTTCCGAGATCAGACGAGATCGGGCGTTGCCAGGCTGGTATGGCCGTACGAAATAAGTTGACAACCATAGGCTACTTATCCATATACAGATTTGGCAATTGACAATGCAAGGTGGTCTCTCTCTCTCTCTCTCTCGTGTCAAAATGAAAACAGCTTCCAGCCCCTTTCATGAAGGACTACTTGTGCATATTGCAACATTTCAGTTTCTAAGTGAATGAGCAAAAGAGCATACAGCACCTGGTATTCCCAGGCGGTCTCCCATCCAAGTACTAACCAGGCCCGACCCTACTTAGCTTCCGAGATCAGACGAGATCGGGCGTTGCCAGGCTGGTATGGCCGTACGAAATAAGTTGACAACCATAGGCTACTTATCCATATACAGATTTGGCAATTGACAATGCAAGGTGGTCTCTCTCTCTCTCTCTCTCGTGTCAAAATGAAAACAGCTTCCAGCCCCTTTCATGAAGGACTACTTGTGCATATTGCAACATTTCAGTTTCTAAGTGAATGACCAAAAGAGCATACAGCACATGGTATTCCCAGGCGGTCTCCCATCCAAGTACTAACCAGGCCCGACCCTGCTTAGCTTCCGAGATCAGACGAGATCGGGCGTTGCAAGGCTGGTTTGGCCGTACGAAATAAGTTGACAACCATAGGCTACTTATCCATATACAGATTTGGCAATTGACAATGCAAGGTGGTCTCTCTCTCTCTCTCTCTCGTGTCAAAATGAAAACAGCTTCCAGCCCCTTTCATGAAGGACTACTTGTGCATATTGCAACATTTCAGTTTCTAAGTGAATGAGCAAAAGAGCATACAGCACCTGGTATTCCCAGGCGGTCTCCCATCCAAGTACTAACCAGGCCCGACCCTGCTTAGCTTCCGAGATCAGGCGTTGCCAGGCTGGTATGGCCGTACGAAATAAGTTGACAACCATAGGCTACTTATCCATATACAGATTTGGCAATTGACAATGCAAGGTGGTCTCTCTCTCTCTCTCTCGTGTCAAAATGAAAACAGCTTCCAGCCCCTTTCATGAAGGACTACTTGTGCATATTGCAACATTTCAGTTTCTAAGTGAATGAGCAAAAGAGCATACAGCACATGGTATTCCCAGGCGGTCTCCCATCCAAGTACTAACCAGGCCCGACCCTGCTTAGCTTCCGAGATCAGACGAGATCGGGCGTTGCCAGGCTGGTATGGCCGTACGAAATAAGTTGACAACCATAGGCTACTTATCCATATACAGATTTGGCAATTGACAATGCAAGGTGGTCTCTCTCTCTCGCTCGTGTGTCAAAATGAAAACAGCTTCCAGCCCCTTTCATGAAGGACTACTTGTGCATATTGCAACATTTCAGTTTCTAAGTGAATGAGCAAAAGAGCATACAGCACATGGTATTCCCAGGCGGTCTCCCATCCAAGTACTAACCAGGCCCGACCCTGCTTAGCTTCCGAGATCAGACGAGATCGGGCGTTGCCAGGCTGGTTTGGCCGTACAAAATAAGTTGACAACCATAGGCTACTTATCCATATACAGATTTGGCAATTGACAATGCAAGGTGGTCTCTCTCTCTCTCGTGTCAAAATGAAAACAGCTTCCAGCCCCTTTCATGAAGGACTACTTGTGCATATTGCAACATTTCAGTTTCTAAGTGAATGAGCAAAAGAGCATACAGCACCTGGTATTCCCAGGCGGTCTCCCATCCAAGTACTAACCAGGCCCGACCCTACTTAGCTTCCGAGATCAGACGAGATCGGGCGTTGCCAGGCTGGTATGGCCGTACGAAATAAGTTGACAACCATAGGCTACTTATCCATATACAGATTTGGCAATTGACAATGCAAGTTGGTCTCTCTCTCTCTCTCTCGTGTCAAAATGAAAACAGCTTCCAGCCCCTTTCATGAAGGACTACTTGTGCATATTGCAACATTTCAGTTTCTAAGTGAAGAGCATACAGCACCTGGTATTCCCAGGCGGTCTCCCATCCAAGTACTAACCAGGCCCGACCCTGCTTAGCTTCCGAGATCAGACGAGATCGGGCGTTGCCAGGCTGGTATGGCCGTACGAAATAAGTTGACAACCATAGGCTACTTATCCATATACAGATTTGGCAATTGACAATGCAAGGTGGTCTCTCTCTCTCTCTCTCTCTCTCTCTCTCTCGTGTCAAAATGAAAACAGCTTCCAGCCCCTTTCATGAAGGACTACTTGAGCATATTGCAACATTTCAGTTTCTAAGTGAATGAGCAAAAGAGCATACAGCACCTGGTATTCCCAGGCGGTCTCCCATCCAAGTACTAACCAGGCCCGACCCTGCTTAGCTTCCGAGATCAGACGAGATCGGGCGTTGCCAGGCTGGTATGGCCGTACGAAATTAAGTTGACAACCATAGGCTACTTATCCATATACAGATTTGGCAATTGACAATGCAAGGTGGTCTCTCTCTCTCTCGTGTCAAAATGAAAACAGCTTCCAGCCCCTTTCATGAAGGACTACTTGTGCATATTGCAACATTTCAGTTTCTAAGTGAATGAGCAAAAGAGCATACAGCACATGGTATTCCCAGGCGGTCTCCCATCCAAGTACTAACCAGGCCCGACCCTGCTTAGCTTCCGAGATCAGACGAGATTGGGCGTTGCCAGGCTGGTATGGCCGTACGAAATAAGTTGACAACCATAGGCTACTTATCCATATACAGATTTGGCAATTGACAATGCAAGGTGGTCTCTCTCTCGTGTCAAAATGAAAACAGCTTCCAGCCCCTTTCATGAAGGACTACTTGTGCATATTGCAACATTTCAGTTTCTAAGTGAATGAGCAAAAGAGCATACAGCACCTGGTATTCCCAGGCGGTCTCCCATCCAAGTACTAACCAGGCCCGACCCTACTTAGCTTCCGAGATCAGACGAGATCGGGCGTTGCCAGGCTGGTATGGCCGTACGAATTAAGTTGACAACCATAGGCTACTTATCCATATACAGATTTGGCAATTGACAATGCAAGGTGGTCTCTCTCTCGTGTCAAAATGAAAACAGCTTCCAGCCCCTTTCATGAAGGACTACTCGTGCATATTGCAACATTTCAGTTTCTAAGTGAATGAGCAAAAGAGCATACAGCACCTGGTATTCCCAGGCGGTCTCCCATCCAAGTACTAACCAGGCCCGACCCTGCTTAGCTTCCGAGATCAGACGAGATCGGGCGTTGCCAGGCTGGTATGGCCGTACGAAATAAGTTGACAACCATAGGCTACTTATCCAAATACAGATTTGGCAATTGACAATGCAAGGTGGTCTTTCTCTCTCTCGTGTCAAAATGAAAACAGCTTCCAGCCCCTTTCATGAAGGACTACTTGTGCATATTGCAACATTTCAGTTTCTAAGTGAATGAGCAAAAGAGCATACAGCACCTGGTATTCCCAGGCGGTCTCCCATCCAAGTACTAACCAGGCCCGACCCTGCTTAGCTTCCGAGATCAGACGAGATCGGGCGTTGCCAGGCTGGTATGGCCTTACGAAATAAGTTGACAACCATAGGCTACTTATCCATATACAGATTTGGCAATTGACAATGCAAGGTGGTCTCTCTCTCTCTCTCTCTCGTGTCAAAATGAAAACAGCTTCCAGCCCCTTTCATGACGGACTACTTGTGCATATTGCAACATTTCAGTTTCTAAGTGAATGAGCAAAAGAGCATACAGCACCTGGTATTCCCAGGCGGTCTCCCATCCAAGTACTAACCAGGCCCGACCCTGCTTAGCTTCCGAGATCAGACGAGATCGGGCGTTGCCAGGCTGGTTTGGCCGTACGAAATAAGTTGACAACCATAGGCTACTTATCCATATACAGATTTGGCAATTGACAATGCAAGGTGGTCTCTCTCTCTCTCTCTCGTGTCAAAATGAAAACAGCTTCCAGCCCCTTTCATGAAGGACTACTTGTGCATATTGCAACATTTCAGTTTCTAAGTGAATGAGCAAAAGAGCATACAGCACCTGGTATTCCCAGGCGGTCTCCCATCCAAGTACTAACCAGGCCCGACCCTGCTTAGCTTCCGAGATCAGGCGTTGCCAGGCTGGTATGGCCGTACGAAATAAGTTGACAACCATAGGCTACTTATCCATATACAGATTTGGCAATTGACAATGCAAGGTGGTCTCTCTCTCTCTCTCTCTCGTGTCAAAATGAAAACAGCTTCCAGCCCCTTTCATGAAGGACTACTTGTGCATATTGCAACATTTCAGTTTCTAAGTGAATGAGCAAAATAGCATACAGCACATGGTATTCCCAGGCGGTCTCCCATCCAAGTACTAACCAGGCCCGACCCTGCTTAGCTTCCGAGATCAGACGAGATTGGGCGTTGCCAGGCTGGTATGGCCGTACGAAATAAGTTGACAACCATAGGCTACTTATCCATATACAGATTTGGCAATTGACAATGCAAGGTGGTCTCTCTCTCTCGCTCTCGTGTCAAAATGAAAACAGCTTCCAGCCCCTTTCATGAAGGACTACTTGTGCATATTGCAACATTTCAGTTTCTAAGTGAATGAGCAAAAGAGCATACAGCACATGGTATTCCCAGGCGGTCTCCCATCCAAGTACTAACCAGGCCCGACCCTACTTAGCTTCCGAGATCAGACGAGATCGGGCGTTGCCAGGCTGGTTTGGCCGTACGAAATAAGTTGACAACCATAGGCTACTTATCCATATACAGATTTGGCAATTGACAATGCAAGGTGGTCTCTCTCTCTCTCTCTCTCGTGTCAAAATGAAAACAGCTTCCAGCCCCTTTCATGAAGGACTACTTGTGCATATTGCAACATTTCAGTTTCTAAGTGAATGAGCAAAAGAGCATACAGCACCTGGTATTCCCAGGCGGTCTCCCATCCAAGTACTAACCAGGCCCGACCCTACTTAGCTTCCGAGATCAGACGAGATCGGGCGTTGCCAGGTTGGTATGGCCGTACGAAATAAGTTGACAACCATAGGCTACTTATCCATATACAGATTTGGCAATTGACAATGCAAGGTGGTCTCTCTCTCTCTCTCGTGTCAAAATGAAAACAGCTTCCAGCCCCTTTCATGAAGGACTACTTGTGCATATTGCAACATTTCAGTTTCTAAGTGAATGAGCAAAAGAGCATACAGCACATGGTATTCCCAGGCGGTCTCCCATCCAAGTACTAACCAGGCCCGACCCTGCTTAGCTTCCGAGATCAGACGAGATCGGGCGTTGCAAGGCTGGTTTGGCCGTACGAAATAAGTTGACAACCATAGGCTACTTATCCATATACAGATTTGGCAATTGACAATGCAAGGTGGTCTCTCTCTCTCGCTCGTGTGTCAAAATGAAAACAGCTTCCAGCCCCTTTCATGAAGGACTACTTGTGCATATTGCAACATTTCAGTTTCTAAGTGAATGAGCAAAAGAGCATACAGCACATGGTATTCCCAGGCGGTCTCCCATCCAAGTACTAACCAGGCCCGACCCTGCTTAGCTTCCGAGATCAGACGAGATCGGGCGTTGCCAGGCTGGTTTGGCCGTACGAAATAAGTTGACAACCATAGGCTACTTATCCATATACAGATTTGGCAATTGACAATGCAAGGTGGTCTCTCTCTCTCTCTCTCTCGTGTCAAAATGAAAACAGCTTCCAGCCCCTTTCATGAAGGACTACTTGTGCATATTGCAACATTTCAGTTTCTAAGTGAATGAGCAAAAGAGCATACAGCACCTGGTATTCCCAGGCGGTCTCCCATCCAAGTACTAACCAGGCCCGACCCTACTTAGCTTCCGAGATCAGACGAGATCGGGCGTTGCCAGGCTGGTATGGCCGTACGAAATAAGTTGACAACCATAGGCTACTTATCCATATACAGATTTGGCAATTGACAATGCGAGTTGGTCTCTCTCTCTCTCTCTCGTGTCAAAATGAAAACAGCTTCCAGCCCCTTTCATGAAGGACTACTTGTGCATATTGCAACATTTCAGTTTCTAAGTGAAGAGCATACAGCACCTGGTATTCCCAGGCGGTCTCCCATCCAAGTACTAACCAGGCCCGACCCTGCTTAGCTTCCGAGATCAGACGAGATCGGGCGTTGCCAGGCTGGTATGGCCGTACGAAATAAGTTGACAACCATAGGCTACTTATCCATATACAGATTTGGCAATTGACAATGCAAGGTGGTCTCTCTCTCTCGTGTCAAAATGAAAACAGCTTCCAGCCCCTTTCATGAAGGACTACTTGTGCATATTGCAACATTTCAGTTTCTAAGTGAATGAGCAAAAGAGCATACAGCACCTGGTATTCCCAGGCGGTCTCCCATCCAAGTACTAACCAGGCCCGACCCTGCTTAGCTTCCGAGATCAGACAAGATCGGGCGTTGCCAGGCTGGTATGGCCGTACGAAATAAGTTGACAACCATAGGCTACTTATCCATATACAGATTTGGCAATTGACAATGCAAGGTGGTCTCTCTCTCTCGCTCGTGTGTCAAAATGAAAACAGCTTCCAGACCCTTTCATGAAGGACTACTTGTGCATATTGCAACATTTCAGTTTCTAAGTGAATGAGCAAAAGAGCATACAGCACATGGTATTCCCAGGCGGTCTCCCATCCAAGTACTAACCAGGCCCGACCCTGCTTAGCTTCCGAGATCAGACGAGATCGGGCGTTGCCAGGCTGGTTTGGCCGTACGAAATAAGTTGACAACCATAGGCTACTTATCCATATACAGATTTGGCAATTGACAATGCAAGGTGGTCTCTCTCTCTCTCTCTCTCGTGTCAAAATGAAAACAGCTTCCAGCCCCTTTCATGAAGGACTACTTGTGCATATTGCAACATTTCAGTTTCTAAGTGAATGAGCAAAAGAGCATACAGCACCTGGTATTCCCAGGCGGTCTCCCATCCAAGTACTAACCAGGCCCGACCCTACTTAGCTTCCGAGATCAGACGAGATCGGGCGTTGCCAGGCTGGTATGGCCGTACGAAATAAGTTGACAACCATAGGCTACTTATCCATATACAGATTTGGCAATTGACAATGCGAGTTGGTCTCTCTCTCTCTCTCGTGTCAAAATGAAAACAGCTTCCAGCCCCTTTCATGAAGGACTACTTGTGCATATTGCAACATTTCAGTTTCTAAGTGAAGAGCATACAGCACCTGGTATTCCCAGGCGGTCTCCCATCCAAGTACTAACCAGGCCCGACCCTGCTTAGCTTCCGAGATCAGACGAGATCGGGCGTTGCCAGGCTGGTATGGCCGTACGAAATAAGTTGACAACCATAGGCTACTTATCCATATACAGATTTGGCAATTGACAATGCAAGGTGGTCTCTCTCTCTCTCGTGTCAAAATGAAAACAGCTTCCAGCCCCTTTCATGAAGGACTACTTGTGCATATTGCAACATTTCAGTTTCTAAGTGAATGAGCAAAAGAGCATACAGCACCTGGTATTCCCAGGCGGTCTCCCATCCAAGTACTAACCAGGCCCGACCCTGCTTAGCTTCCGAGATCAGACAAGATCGGGCGTTGCCAGGCTGGTATGGCCGTACGAAATAAGTTGACAACCATAGGCTACTTATCCATATACAGATTTGGCAATTGACAATGCAAGGTGGTCTCTCTCTCTCGCTCGTGTGTCAAAATGAAAACAGCTTCCAGCCCCTTTCATGAAGGACTACTTGTGCATATTGCAACATTTCAGTTTCTAAGTGAATGAGCAAAAGAGCATACAGCACATGGTATTCCCAGGCGGTCTCCCATCCAAGTACTAACCAGGCCCGACCCTGCTTAGCTTCCGAGATCAGACGAGATCGGGCGTTGCCAGGCTGGTTTGGCCGTACGAAATAAGTTGACAACCATAGGCTACTTATCCATATACAGATTTGGCAATTGACAATGCAAGGTGGTCTCTCTCTCTCTCTCGTGTCAAAATGAAAACAGCTTCCAGCCCCTTTCATGAAGGACTACTTGTGCATATTGCAACATTTCAGTTTCTAAGTGAATGAGCAAAAGAGCATACAGCACCTGGTATTCCCAGGCGGTCTCCCATCCAAGTACTAACCAGGCCCGACCCTACTTAGCTTCCGAGATCAGACGAGATCGGGCGTTGCCAGGCTGGTATGGCCGTACGAAATAAGTTGACAACCATAGGCTACTTATCCATATACAGATTTGGCAATTGACAATGCGAGTTGGTCTCTCTCTCTCTCTCGTGTCAAAATGAAAACAGCTTCCAGCCCCTTTCATGAAGGACTACTTGTGCATATTGCAACATTTCAGTTTCTAAGTGAAGAGCATACAGCACCTGGTATTCCCAGGCGGTCTCCCATCCAAGTACTAACCAGGCCCGACCCTGCTTAGCTTCCGAGATCAGACGAGATCGGGCGTTGGCAGGCTGGTATGGCCGTACGAAATA
The DNA here is from genome assembly GCF_054491055.1 of Hypomesus nipponensis. NCBI lineage: Eukaryota > Metazoa > Chordata > Actinopteri > Osmeriformes > Osmeridae > Hypomesus > Hypomesus nipponensis. The sequence goes on along the minus strand of NC_140363.1, from coordinate 504,406 downwards.
AGTTGACAACCATAGGCTACTTATCCATATACAGATTTGGCAATTGACAATGCAAGGTGGTCTCTCTCTCTCTCGTGTCAAAATGAAAACAGCTTCCAGCCCCTTTCATGAAGGACTACTTGTGCATATTGCAACATTTCAGTTTCTAAGTGAATGAGCAAAAGAGCATACAGCACCTGGTATTCCCAGGCGGTCTCCCATCCAAGTACTAACCAGGCCCGACCCTGCTTAGCTTCCGAGATCAGACAAGATCGGGCGTTGCCAGGCTGGTATGGCCGTACGAAATAAGTTGACAACCATAGGCTACTTATCCATATACAGATTTGGCAATTGACAATGCAAGGTGGTCTCTCTCTCTCTCTCTCTCTCTCTCTCGTGTCAAAATGAAAACAGCTTCCAGCCCCTTTCATGAAGGACTACTTGAGCATATTGCAACATTTCAGTTTCTAAGTGAATGAGCAAAAGAGCATACAGCACCTGGTATTCCCAGGCGGTCTCCCATCCAAGTACTAACCAGGCCCGACCCTGCTTAGCTTCCGAGATCAGACGAGATCGGGCGTTGCCAGGCTGGTATGGCCGTACGAAATTAAGTTGACAACCATAGGCTACTTATCCATATACAGATTTGGCAATTGACAATGCAAGGTGGTCTCTCTCTCTCTCGTGTCAAAATGAAAACAGCTTCCAGCCCCTTTCATGAAGGACTACTTGTGCATATTGCAACATTTCAGTTTCTAAGTGAATGAGCAAAAGAGCATACAGCACATGGTATTCCCAGGCGGTCTCCCATCCAAGTACTAACCAGGCCCGACCCTGCTTAGCTTCCGAGATCAGACAAGATCGGGCGTTGCCAGGCTGGTATGGCCGTACGAAATAAGTTGACAACCATAGGCTACTTATCCATATACAGATTTGGCAATTGACAATGCAAGGTGGTCTCTCTCTCTCTCTCTCTCTCTCTCTCGTGTCAAAATGAAAACAGCTTCCAGCCCCTTTCATGAAGGACTACTTGAGCATATTGCAACATTTCAGTTTCTAAGTGAATGAGCAAAAGAGCATACAGCACCTGGTATTCCCAGGCGGTCTCCCATCCAAGTACTAACCAGGCCCGACCCTGCTTAGCTTCCGAGATCAGACGAGATCGGGCGTTGCCAGGCTGGTATGGCCGTACGAAATTAAGTTGACAACCATAGGCTACTTATCCATATACAGATTTGGCAATTGACAATGCAAGGTGGTCTCTCTCTCTCGTGTCAAAATGAAAACAGCTTCCAGCCCCTTTCATGAAGGACTACTTGTGCATATTGCAACATTTCAGTTTCTAAGTGAATGAGCAAAAGAGCATACAGCACATGGTATTCCCAGGCGGTCTCCCATCCAAGTACTAACCAGGCCCGACCCTGCTTAGCTTCCGAGATCAGACGAGATCGGGCGTTGCCAGGCTGGTATGGCCGTACGAAATAAGTTGACAACCATAGGCTACTTATCCATATACAGATTTGGCAATTGACAATGCAAGGTGGTCTCTCTCTCGTGTCAAAATGAAAACAGCTTCCAGCCCCTTTCATGAAGGACTACTTGTGCATATTGCAACATTTCAGTTTCTAAGTGAATGAGCAAAAGAGCATACAGCACCTGGTATTCCCAGGCGGTCTCCCATCCAAGTACTAACCAGGCCCGACCCTACTTAGCTTCCGAGATCAGACGAGATTGGGCGTTGCCAGGCTGGTATGGCCGTACGAATTAAGTTGACAACCATAGGCTACTTATCCATATACAGATTTGGCAATTGACAATGCAAGGTGGTCTCTCTCTCGTGTCAAAATGAAAACAGCTTCCAGCCCCTTTCATGAAGGACTACTTGTGCATATTGCAACATTTCAGTTTCTAAGTGAATGAGCAAAAGAGCATACAGCACCTGGTATTCCCAGGCGGTCTCCCATCCAAGTACTAACCAGGCCCGACCCTGCTTAGCTTCCGAGATCAGACGAGATCGGGCGTTGCCAGGCTGGTATGGCCGTACGAAATAAGTTGACAACCATAGGCTACTTATCCATATACAGATTTGGCAATTGACAATGCAAGGTGGTCTCTCTCTCTCTCGTGTCAAAATGAAAACAGCTTCCAGCCCCTTTCATGAAGGACTACTTGTGCATATTGCAACATTTCAGTTTCTAAGTGAATGAGCAAAAGAGCATACAGCACCTGGTATTCCCAGGCGGTCTCCCATCCAAGTACTAACCAGGCCCGACCCTGCTTAGCTTCCGAGATCAGACAAGATCGGGCGTTGCCAGGCTGGTATGGCCGTACGAAATAAGTTGACAACCATAGGCTACTTATCCATATACAGATTTGGCAATTGACAATGCAAGGTGGTCTCTCTCTCTCTCTCTCTCTCTCTCTCTCTCGTGTCAAAATGAAAACAGCTTCCAGCCCCTTTCATGAAGAACTACTTGAGCATATTGCAACATTTCAGTTTCTAAGTGAATGAGCAAAAGAGCATACAGCACCTGGTATTCCCAGGCGGTCTCCCATCCAAGTACTAACCAGGCCCGACCCTGCTTAGCTTCCGAGATCAGACGAGATCGGGCGTTGCCAGGCTGGTATGGCCGTACGAAATTAAGTTGACAACCATAGGCTACTTATCCATATACAGATTTGGCAATTGACAATGCAAGGTGGTCTCTCTCTCTCTCGTGTCAAAATGAAAACAGCTTCCAGCCCCTTTCATGAAGGACTACTTGTGCATATTGCAACATTTCAGTTTCTAAGTGAATGAGCAAAAGAGCATACAGCACATGGTATTCCCAGGCGGTCTCCCATCCAAGTACTAACCAGGCCCGACCCTGCTTAGCTTCCGAGATCAGACGAGATCGGGCGTTGCCAGGCTGGTATGGCCGTACGAAATAAGTTGACAACCATAGGCTACTTATCCATATACAGATTTGGCAATTGACAATGCAAGGTGGTCTCTCTCTCTCTCTCGTGTCAAAATGAAAACAGCTTCCAGCCCCTTTCATGAAGGACTACTTGTGCATATTGCAACATTTCAGTTTCTAAGTGAATGAGCAAAAGAGCATACAGCACCTGGTATTCCCAGGCGGTCTCCCATCCAAGTACTAACCAGGCCCGACCCTACTTAGCTTCCGAGATCAGACGAGATCGGGCGTTGCCAGGCTGGTATGGCCGTACAAAATAAGTTGACAACCATAGGCTACTTATCCATATACAGATTTGGCAATTGACAATGCGAGTTGGTCTCTCTCTCTCTCTCTCGTGTCAAAATGAAAACAGCTTCCAGCCCCTTTCATGAAGGACTACTTGTGCATATTGCAACATTTCAGTTTCTAAGTGAAGAGCATACAGCACCTGGTATTCCCAGGCGGTCTCCCATCCAAGTACTAACCAGGCCCGACCCTGCTTAGCTTCCGAGATCAGACGAGATCGGGCGTTGCCAGGCTGGTATGGCCGTACGAAATAAGTTGACAACCATAGGCTACTTATCCATATACAGATTTGGCAATTGACAATGCAAGGTGGTCTCTCTCTCTCGTGTCAAAATGAAAACAGCTTCCAGCCCCTTTCATGAAGGACTACTTGTGCATATTGCAACATTTCAGTTTCTAAGTGAATGAGCAAAAGAGCATACAGCACCTGGTATTCCCAGGCGGTCTCCCATCCAAGTACTAACCAGGCCCGACCCTGCTTAGCTTCCGAGATCAGACAAGATCGGGCGTTGCCAGGCTGGTATGGCCGTACGAAATAAGTTGACAACCATAGGCTACTTATCCATATACAGATTTGGCAATTGACAATGCAAGGTGGTCTCTCTCTCTCTCTCTCTCTCTCTCTCTCTCTCGTGTCAAAATGAAAACAGCTTCCAGCCCCTTTCATGAAGGACTACTTGAGCATATTGCAACATTTCAGTTTCTAAGTGAATGAGCAAAAGAGCATACAGCACCTGGTATTCCCAGGCGGTCTCCCATCCAAGTACTAACCAGGCCCGACCCTGCTTAGCTTCCGAGATCAGACGAGATCGGGCGTTGCCAGGCTGGTATGGCCGTACGAAATTAAGTTGACAACCATAGGCTACTTATCCATATACAGATTTGGCAATTGACAATGCAAGGTGGTCTCTCTCTCTCGTGTCAAAATGAAAACAGCTTCCAGCCCCTTTCATGAAGGACTACTTGTGCATATTGCAACATTTCAGTTTCTAAGTGAATGAGCAAAAGAGCATACAGCACATGGTATTCCCAGGCGGTCTCCCATCCAAGTACTAACCAGGCCCGACCCTGCTTAGCTTCCGAGATCAGACAAGATCGGGCGTTGCCAGGCTGGTATGGCCGTACGAAATAAGTTGACAACCATAGGCTACTTATCCATATACAGATTTGGCAATTGACAATGCAAGGTGGTCTCTCTCTCTCTCTCTCTCTCGTGTCAAAATGAAAACAGCTTCCAGCCCCTTTCATGAAGGACTACTTGAGCATATTGCAACATTTCAGTTTCTAAGTGAATGAGCAAAAGAGCATACAGCACCTGGTATTCCCAGGCGGTCTCCCATCCAAGTACTAACCAGGCCCGACCCTGCTTAGCTTCCGAGATCAGACGAGATCGGGCGTTGCCAGGCTGGTATGGCCGTACGAAATTAAGTTGACAACCATAGGCTACTTATCCATATACAGATTTGGCAATTGACAATGCAAGGTGGTCTCTCTCTCTCTCGTGTCAAAATGAAAACAGCTTCCAGCCCCTTTCATGAAGGACTACTTGTGCATATTGCAACATTTCAGTTTCTAAGTGAATGAGCAAAAGAGCATACAGCACATGGTATTCCCAGGCGGTCTCCCATCCAAGTACTAACCAGGCCCGACCCTGCTTAGCTTCCGAGATCAGACGAGATCGGGCGTTGCCAGGCTGGTATGGCCGTACGAAATAAGTTGACAACCATAGGCTACTTATCCATATACAGATTTGGCAATTGACAATGCAAGGTGGTCTCTCTCTCGTGTCAAAATGAAAACAGCTTCCAGCCCCTTTCATGAAGGACTACTTGTGCATATTGCAACATTTCAGTTTCTAAGTGAATGAGCAAAAGAGCATACAGCACCTGGTATTCCCAGGCGGTCTCCCATCCAAGTACTAACCAGGCCCGACCCTACTTAGCTTCCGAGATCAGACGAGATTGGGCGTTGCCAGGCTGGTATGGCCGTACGAATTAAGTTGACAACCATAGGCTACTTATCCATATACAGATTTGGCAATTGACAATGCAAGGTGGTCTCTCTCTCGTGTCAAAATGAAAACAGCTTCCAGCCCCTTTCATGAAGGACTACTTGTGCATATTGCAACATTTCAGTTTCTAAGTGAATGAGCAAAAGAGCATACAGCACCTGGTATTCCCAGGCGGTCTCCCATCCAAGTACTAACCAGGCCCGACCCTGCTTAGCTTCCGAGATCAGACGAGATCGGGCGTTGCCAGGCTGGTATGGCCGTACGAAATAAGTTGACAACCATAGGCTACTTATCCATATACAGATTTGGCAATTGACAATGCAAGGTGGTCTCTCTCTCTCTCGTGTCAAAATGAAAACAGCTTCCAGCCCCTTTCATGAAGGACTACTTGTGCATATTGCAACATTTCAGTTTCTAAGTGAATGAGCAAAAGAGCATACAGCACCTGGTATTCCCAGGCGGTCTCCCATCCAAGTACTAACCAGGCCCGACCCTGCTTAGCTTCCGAGATCAGACAAGATCGGGCGTTGCCAGGCTGGTATGGCCGTACGAAATAAGTTGACAACCATAGGCTACTTATCCATATACAGATTTGGCAATTGACAATGCAAGGTGGTCTCTCTCTCTCTCTCTCTCTCTCTCTCTCTCTCTCTCGTGTCAAAATGAAAACAGCTTCCAGCCCCTTTCATGAAGAACTACTTGAGCATATTGCAACATTTCAGTTTCTAAGTGAATGAGCAAAAGAGCATACAGCACCTGGTATTCCCAGGCGGTCTCCCATCCAAGTACTAACCAGGCCCGACCCTGCTTAGCTTCCGAGATCAGACGAGATCGGGCGTTGCCAGGCTGGTATGGCCGTACGAAATTAAGTTGACAACCATAGGCTACTTATCCATATACAGATTTGGCAATTGACAATGCAAGGTGGTCTCTCTCTCTCTCGTGTCAAAATGAAAACAGCTTCCAGCCCCTTTCATGAAGGACTACTTGTGCATATTGCAACATTTCAGTTTCTAAGTGAATGAGCAAAAGAGCATACAGCACATGGTATTCCCAGGCGGTCTCCCATCCAAGTACTAACCAGGCCCGACCCTGCTTAGCTTCCGAGATCAGACGAGATCGGGCGTTGCCAGGCTGGTATGGCCGTACGAAATAAGTTGACAACCATAGGCTACTTATCCATATACAGATTTGGCAATTGACAATGCAAGGTGGTCTCTCTCTCTCTCTCGTGTCAAAATGAAAACAGCTTCCAGCCCCTTTCATGAAGGACTACTTGTGCATATTGCAACATTTCAGTTTCTAAGTGAATGAGCAAAAGAGCATACAGCACCTGGTATTCCCAGGCGGTCTCCCATCCAAGTACTAACCAGGCCCGACCCTACTTAGCTTCCGAGATCAGACGAGATCGGGCGTTGCCAGGCTGGTATGGCCGTACAAAATAAGTTGACAACCATAGGCTACTTATCCATATACAGATTTGGCAATTGACAATGCGAGTTGGTCTCTCTCTCTCTCTCTCGTGTCAAAATGAAAACAGCTTCCAGCCCCTTTCATGAAGGACTACTTGTGCATATTGCAACATTTCAGTTTCTAAGTGAAGAGCATACAGCACCTGGTATTCCCAGGCGGTCTCCCATCCAAGTACTAACCAGGCCCGACCCTGCTTAGCTTCCGAGATCAGACGAGATCGGGCGTTGCCAGGCTGGTATGGCCGTACGAAATAAGTTGACAACCATAGGCTACTTATCCATATACAGATTTGGCAATTGACAATGCAAGGTGGTCTCTCTCTCTCTCGTGTCAAAATGAAAACAGCTTCCAGCCCCTTTCATGAAGGACTACTTGTGCATATTGCAACATTTCAGTTTCTAAGTGAATGAGCAAAAGAGCATACAGCACCTGGTATTCCCAGGCGGTCTCCCATCCAAGTACTAACCAGGCCCGACCCTGCTTAGCTTCCGAGATCAGACAAGATCGGGCGTTGCCAGGCTGGTATGGCCGTACGAAATAAGTTGACAACCATAGGCTACTTATCCATATACAGATTTGGCAATTGACAATGCAAGGTGGTCTCTCTCTCTCTCTCTCTCTCTCTCTCTCTCGTGTCAAAATGAAAACAGCTTCCAGCCCCTTTCATGAAGGACTACTTGAGCATATTGCAACATTTCAGTTTCTAAGTGAATGAGCAAAAGAGCATACAGCACCTGGTATTCCCAGGCGGTCTCCCATCCAAGTACTAACCAGGCCCGACCCTGCTTAGCTTCCGAGATCAGACGAGATCGGGCGTTGCCAGGCTGGTATGGCCGTACGAAATTAAGTTGACAACCATAGGCTACTTATCCATATACAGATTTGGCAATTGACAATGCAAGGTGGTCTCTCTCTCTCTCGTGTCAAAATGAAAACAGCTTCCAGCCCCTTTCATGAAGGACTACTTGTGCATATTGCAACATTTCAGTTTCTAAGTGAATGAGCAAAAGAGCATACAGCACCTGGTATTCCCAGGCGGTCTCCCATCCAAGTACTAACCAGGCCCGACCCTGCTTAGCTTCCGAGATCAGACGAGATCGGGCGTTGCCAGGCTGGTATGGCCGTACGAAATAAGTTGACAACCATAGGCTACTTATCCATATACAGATTTGGCAATTGACAATGCAAGGTGGTCTCTCTCTCTCTCGTGTCAAAATGAAAACAGCTTCCAGCCCCTTTCATGAAGGACTACTTGTGCATATTGCAACATTTCAGTTTCTAAGTGAATGAGCAAAAGAGCATACAGCACCTGGTATTCCCAGGCGGTCTCCCATCCAAGTACTAACCAGGCCCGACCCTGCTTAGCTTCCGAGATCAGACAAGATCGGGCGTTGCCAGGCTGGTATGGCCGTACGAAATAAGTTGACAACCATAGGCTACTTATCCATATACAGATTTGGCAATTGACAATGCAAGGTGGTCTCTCTCTCTCTCTCTCTCTCTCTCTCTCTCGTGTCAAAATGAAAACAGCTTCCAGCCCCTTTCATGAAGAACTACTTGAGCATATTGCAACATTTCAGTTTCTAAGTGAATGAGCAAAAGAGCATACAGCACCTGGTATTCCCAGGCGGTCTCCCATCCAAGTACTAACCAGGCCCGACCCTGCTTAGCTTCCGAGATCAGACGAGATCGGGCGTTGCCAGGCTGGTATGGCCGTACGAAATTAAGTTGACAACCATAGGCTACTTATCCATATACAGATTTGGCAATTGACAATGCAAGGTGGTCTCTCTCTCTCTCGTGTCAAAATGAAAACAGCTTCCAGCCCCTTTCATGAAGGACTACTTGTGCATATTGCAACATTTCAGTTTCTAAGTGAATGAGCAAAAGAGCATACAGCACATGGTATTCCCAGGCGGTCTCCCATCCAAGTACTAACCAGGCCCGACCCTGCTTAGCTTCCGAGATCAGACGAGATCGGGCGTTGCCAGGCTGGTATGGCCGTACGAAATAAGTTGACAACCATAGGCTACTTATCCATATACAGATTTGGCAATTGACAATGCAAGGTGGTCTCTCTCTCTCTCTCGTGTCAAAATGAAAACAGCTTCCAGCCCCTTTCATGAAGGACTACTTGTGCATATTGCAACATTTCAGTTTCTAAGTGAATGAGCAAAAGAGCATACAGCACCTGGTATTCCCAGGCGGTCTCCCATCCAAGTACTAACCAGGCCCGACCCTACTTAGCTTCCGAGATCAGACGAGATCGGGCGTTGCCAGGCTGGTATGGCCGTACAAAATAAGTTGACAACCATAGGCTACTTATCCATATACAGATTTGGCAATTGACAATGCGAGTTGGTCTCTCTCTCTCTCTCTCGTGTCAAAATGAAAACAGCTTCCAGCCCCTTTCATGAAGGACTACTTGTGCATATTGCAACATTTCAGTTTCTAAGTGAAGAGCATACAGCACCTGGTATTCCCAGGCGGTCTCCCATCCAAGTACTAACCAGGCCCGACCCTACTTAGCTTCCGAGATCAGACGAGATCGGGCGTTGCCAGGCTGGTATGGCCGTACAAAATAAGTTGACAACCATAGGCTACTTATCCATATACAGATTTGGCAATTGACAATGCAAGGTGGTCTCTCTCTCGTGTCAAAATGAAAACAGCTTCCAGCCCCTTTCATGAAGGA